>NW_026706734.1:0-75392 GCF_029867415.1 Vicia villosa | reverse complement strand
TGAAGGGGCATCCATTAACGACAGAAAGTTTCTAAGGAGATTTGCTGCCAAATTCTTTCTAAGCAATGGAACCCTATACAAACGCAACCATGACTCGACTTTACTTCGCTGTGTAAACAAGAAGGAAGCGGAACAAATCATGGAAGAAATACACAATGGTACCTTCGGTACTCATTCCAGTGGACATACAATGGCTAAAAAGATCCTGAGAGCAGGTTATTACTGGTCTACCATGGAAACAGACTGCCATCGTCACTCCCGAACATGTCACAAATGTCAGATATACGCTGACAAAGTACATGTACCTCCAGTTCCATTAAGCGTCCTGACGGCTCCTTGGCCTTTTGCAATGTGGGGTATTGATATGATTGGAGAAATCAAACCTACTGCCTCCAACGGACATCGCTTTATCCTGGTCGCTATTGACTACTTCACAAAGTGGGTAGAAGCAGCTTCATTTGCTTCTGTCACCAAAAATGTGGTAGCCCGGTTCATCAAATACAATCTCATTTGTCGGTACGGCATCCCTGAACGGATTATCACGGACAATGGCACAAATCTAAACAACAAAATGATTACTGAACTTTGCACACAGTTCAAGATCAAACATCATAATTCCTCTCCATATCGACCAAAGATGAACGGCGCGGTGGAAGCTGCCAACAAGAACATCAAGAAAATCATACAAAAAATGACAGTAACCTACAAAGACTGGCATGAGATGTTGCCTTTTGCTCTTCATGGTTATCGCACATCTGCGCGTACTTCAACAGGGGCAACTCCATTCTCCTTAGTCTATGGTATGGAGGCAGTTCTTCCAATTGAAATTCAGATTCCTTCCCTAAGGATTATGAAAGAAGCCAATCTAGACGAAGACGATTGGATTCAAACACGGTTGGACCAGATAAACTTGATTGATGAGAAAAGGCTCGCAGCTATTTGTCATGGTCAGCTATACCAAAAGCGCATGATCAAAGCCTTCAACAAAAAAGTCAAAAGTCAAGCATACCAAACTGGTGGCTTGGTTGTCAAACGCATCATCTTACCACAAGGTGATCCCAGAGGCAAATGGACTCCCACCTACGAGGGACCATTCATAATCAAGAAAATATTCTCCGGCGGCGCCATGTTGCTTACCACCATGGATGGTGAGGATTTCCCACACCCTGTGAATGCTGACATAGTCAAAAAATACTTCTCTTAAAAAGGAAAAAAACACAGCTCGCTAAGTTGAGAACCTGAAAGGGCAACTTAGGCAAAAATGAGCGTCTCGGTGGATTGAAAACCCGAAAGGGCGGTCCAGGCAAAAATTAGAGACTAAACAAATACTATCCCGGTAGGCTGAAAACCTGAAAGGGCGGCCTAGGCAAAAGTTAGGGAATGAAGCATACAACTGTGTTCCGTTCAGCTGCCTACTCACCATCAAGATTCAACACCTCAAAGACACCGATCAGTCTAATCACTTTCTTCCAACAAGTGAGGGATGAGATGCTCGAAGACAGATTGGCAATAGCAGAGTTGAAACTTGACTGGATCATTTTCACATAGCTATTTATCTTCATAAATATTTTCCAAAACTTTCTGACAGTTTCCTACTTCTAGGATTGTTGTCTCCCTGTGCTAACCCGCCTATCATGGCTCTTTTCAATGCAGCTCTTTCAAAAATCACTATTTTCATTTTTTCTGTTTAAATACGTAAGCATCCCAATGATAGTTTTGAATGAACATATGCATTTGAATATGATTGATGTTTACCAGGAAAAACAGGAATGGCATTCAGGAAATGTCCCGATCATCTGGACATCATTCCATCAGAAGGAAATCACCAAGAGAAACGCATTTCTCAGCAAATTCCTCAAAAAGATTTTCTCTTCAAAAGAAGTCTTATTCCCCAGCAGGGTTGTTCCAGATTACTATCTTCAGAAGGTGTGATCCCCGCACCCGGACTTGGTCAGATAGTGCATCGGAGGATTATGCATCTTCCTCATTCCCATTTGAAAAAGCATCAGAACTTCCAGTTACCTTTGGTTCCCCAAGCAGTAGTCAAAGATCCTTCAACGGGATACCCGGGTTCTCAAAGAATTTCCCCAGCCGAGGGTACTCAAACAAGACAAAAGATCATCAACGATCACAATATAGTCATATCCAGATGACTGGCGGAAATTTATTTTCCCAAATAGAAGCTCGACATCTCACATTCATACATCACATATTCATATTCATACATTCATACATTCATACATTCACATATTCATATTCATGCATCATGCATCATGCGCATATTCATACACAACATAACATGCATATTTCTCCGGGAATATCTCACATTACATGCATCATAAACATTGCATATCACTAACTTGATTTTTCAGGTAGGCAGATATCTTCAACAAAGATGTTCTCAATCACATGCCGTGTTCACCTGAATTCCATGAACGGTTCTCTCAGATATAATCAAGCCGAAGATTCATTCTGATCACCTACCAACTCAAAAACAGACATCAAAGATCAAAGCGATACCTCAGACGGTTCCAAAACGATCTAGCATCACAGATCTAAAGCGGTACCTCAGACGGTTCCAAAACGATCTAGCGTGGCAGATCTAAAGCGATACCTCAGACGGTTCCAGAACGATCTAGCATCACAGATCTAAAGTTGATACCTCAGACGGTTCCAGAACGATCTAGCATTACAGATCTAAAGCGATACCTCAGACGGTTCCAGAACGATCTAACATTGCAGATCTAAAGCGATACCTCAGACGGTTCCAGAATGATCTAATATTGCAGGTCTAAAGTCGATACCTCAGACGGTTCAAGAACGATCTAACGTTGCAGATCTAAAGCGATACCTCAGACGGTTCCAAAACGATCTAACATTGCAGATCTAAAGCGATACCTCAGACGGTTCCACAATGATCAACTTCCAAAATCTAAATCGGAAAAACTTTGGACAAGTTCCGTAGCAATCATCCTCCAAGACTTAAAGCGGTAACCTTGGACGGTTCCGAAACAGTCAACACAAAGACTTTCAAATCCTTCATCAAGATATAATCAATGGATTCATTCTGATGAACAAACCCTCAACCCATTTACCAGGTGGCATCTGAAAGCCCATCTCAGGTAATGTTTCAATCTGCCAACAACATTTCGCAGACGACATTCAAATGCAACTTCCAACATCTCTTCTGATCAAGGTAAGTGCAAATTTTCAGGGCATCTAAATATTCAATCATCTTCTACCTTCAGATTTCAGACAATCTCTTCAGGTTTAAGAAGATTGAATAGGGGCAACTGTTATACCCCAAAACTTGCCCACATATTTTTCAAGAAAACTCCAATCTGAAAATTAAGGGTCTCATATAATCATGGATTTTTATTTCAACAAATGTCCTAACATATGAAACACTTAGTTTTTAGAATTTTTCGTATACGGTAATTTGGCCTGCAGTTGAATTTATTCTTACGCAAACGCCAAATACTGTTTATTACTTCACACATGCTATTTATTTATTTACAGATAAATAGTACTGACACAATTGGTACAGAGTTAAATCTTTTTGCAGGCGCAGAATCAGGAAACTCAGACTGTACTGGTAACAATTAGATTATTATTATCTTTTGTTTCCCACTAATTTTTGTACTATATTCCATTATTTGCAAAAATCTTTTCAAATCTCTTTTTCAAAAATCAAATCTCTCCTTTTTCCAACACTATCATACTCTTTCTTTCAAATCTTACTTCCACTCAAATTTTCCTTTTGTACGGAATCACATCATTCCCCAACGTCTCTTTCCTTCTTTCCATTCTATAAATACCTCTCATTTTCTTTCATAAAATCTCACATCAAATTCTAATTCATCTCTCAAATTCCACTTCATAATCCATCTTCTCTTCTTCCCTAACAAGAATGGCAAAATGGATAGAGACACTGTCTCTTGCAGTCATCACCATTGCTACGGTGATCATGACTTTCTTCTGCCTGCATAGTCCTGAGGAGTGTGGACCTGCAATAGTTGCACTCCCAATCATCTACATGTTATTGTTCATAGCATGGGTCATTAATCGTCATTCTTAAAATTTGCCGTATTTCTTATTTCTTAAATGTACCGTTTATTCGTCGTACTGCTCAATATAGTATGTGATATTTGTACTGTCAGTATTAAATGTTGTACTATTTGTCATAATATTGCTTAATTACTAAGATAATATTTTGTGTGTTTTCTGCCAGTCAAATATTCCTATTTCTGTGCATTAAATGATTTTCAGGGTTATTATCGGTAATTTTGCCCGCATACCGTAAATATCAGTTATTTATTATGTCTGTGTTTTTTAACAAGTCATGTAAATAAACTTTCATCTTTCTCATAAAACATAAAACAAAAAACAACAAAAAAGAAAATTAACTTTGACTGTTGATTTTTCACTCTAACTGCTACGTCAATACCTGAACAGTCAGTCGACAGCCAAACTGCTGGCAGTACAATTCTCAGTGTTTTGTACCATCAATCAAATCAATCTTTCACAATTCAAAATTCCAAGATCTTTGTGCTAGAAGTCTTCTGAATATCACGCGATTAGCAGAGACTCAACACTGCACAAAAATCAGGTACGCTTAACTGTCTCCTACACAAACAGTCCCTAATCAGGGTTTTTCTTGTTTTACAGGAGCAACAAGTTTTTGAGAGCTCAAATGGATTTCATATACATCCATATATCTCAAAGTACCATCATACAAATTTTCAAACTTCAATTCACTCAGACGCACCGTCAGCAGCTCAAACAGTCAACAGACGACCCGTTTGACCAAAAAGTCAACAGACAGTCAAAAATGAAATTTTTTGTCAAAGTCCATATTTTGTCAAAGGATTCATCATTTGATCATTGGATGATCATAATTCATCAAGGAAAGATCAAAAATCAACAAAACCCTAAGATTCAAAATTAGGGTTTTTGCCTGAAAAGTCAACTCAACTTTGACTGATCATAACTCTCTCATCCTTCATCCAAAAAATTCAAACCAAAGCTTGTTTTGAAGGAAATTCAATTATCTTTCAAATGCCATTGATCCCATGATCATTGGATTCACCATTTGAAAAATATGACCAAAGACATTACAGGTCATTTTCAAAGTCAACAAAAAGACACTTTTTTCAAAAGGACACACAAGGAGTTTCAAAAATCATTTTGACATGAGACCAAAGACATTGGTTAGAGGACTCTTTGAGGTTTCTAAAAAGTGCAAGATCTCCTTCATATGACAAAAATTGAAGGATTTACACCTTGTTGAAGTTGGCTAAATTTTGGTAAAATGCATGAAATCAACATTGCTCAAAAATGTATTTTTTCCAAATGGGGCCAAGTTTTCAGCATTCAAACATCATTTCCATGTTACTATGGGCCTCCCACGACCAAGACTTAGCCCATACCTTTTTTATCCATTTTTGCATGATTTTATCTTACTTTAAGATTAAAATTAAAAGGAAAATGCATGGATAAAGGTTAGCTTACAAATCAAGCATGACTCACCTCAAAGAATCTTCATCTTTCTGCAGAGAATTGAAGGGCAAGGCAGGTGCATTGAAGGCAAGATGACTTGGTCAAGAATTCAAGCTTTTTTATATTAAAAAATGCAAAGTTTCAACAAAGGCAACTAAGACACATCTTAGCTTCATTTCTAAGCACACATAGCTTATAAATAAGCTATCTTAGTTCAGCAAGCAAGAGGAGGCAAGACCAGAAGCATAGCATAGCATATAACACTTGTAATCACTTCAAAAAAATCAAAGAAAAACTCAAATTCGAATTTGTAATTTCAGTCCATTTCAATACAAACTAAGCATTCATCTACCTTCCTTAAACATCACTGAAACTATCTCAATCAATTACAAGCCTTGAAGCTCACTGAATCGAGCTACACAGGTCAAAATTTGTTCAAACTAAAATCAATTCGTATCTGGTTATTCACACATGTTTAACAAGATGTAGACATACTATTGAGTTTGGTTTGAGGTGTAGATCATTTCTGGAAACTTAATTGAAGTTTGGACACGTATAAACGAAACTACCATTTTAGGGTTCATAGCTTCAAATTTAGGGCTTTCCAAATTAGGCAAAATTAGAAGTTCTAAATAGCACCATTAGATTCGTATGGACAAAACGAATTGAATGGTACCATCGCGCTAAATGTATGTGTGCGTTTGACCCTATTCGCTATTTTGCAGGTTTAGTAAGTAACCAATTACAGCGCTTTTGGTAAGAAAGCGCTATTAAAAGTCTTGTCTGAAGGTTGAAGACGAAGACGTGTCCCCCCCCTATTGGTTCTGACGCGCGCGCTTTTTTGAATATAACCCTTGGTTTCAGTGTTTTGCAGGCGTGTCATAAGTGATGTTCCCTCACCATCTGGACCATCTGATCTCATTTATGACTCATCCAACGCTCCAGATCACGCATGCACACCATGCTCCCTCACAAACAACCACACAGGATCAGTATCCTTTATTTCTATTTTATTTTTTATTTCTATTTTAATTTCTTTATAAAATTAATTAAAAATAGTTTTAAAAATCCAAAAAATACACAAAAAATATTTTTAGACTTCTAAAATAATATACTATTTTCTGAAATAAAAATATTTTATTTTTCTTCAAAATTTCAATATTTTGCATAATTAATTAGTATGTATTTATATATTTGCTTTTTAATTATTCTAACCAATCAAAAAATCATCAAAAAAATTGTTCTTTATATTAAATATTGTTTATATATTATAAACTAATTTTGTACATATTTTGAATAATTTTCTTTTTAAGTTTTAATTATTTGTATAATTATTTGCATAATTATGTTTTAATTAACTTAAATCAATTTCAAATCCATTTCAAAAAAAACCAAAAAAAATTAGTTTTGTTTTAAAATTAATTGACAAATATTTTGTACATATTTTGAACTTATTTCTAGGTTTAAATCTATTTTCATCTTTTTTCTTCATTTTAATTTAATTAATCATGCATTAATTATAATTAAAATCAATCATAAAAAATCCAAAAACATGCCTTTTATTTTTCTTGCAATTTAAAATTCCTAGATAAATGTATAGGATGTCAAATTCATGTAAATAGGCTAGTTTACATTTCCCGCACAATCGATGTAATAGCGTAGATTTACTTTCCGCACTTTACATTTCCGCACTTTAATTTCCAGCAAATATAAACTGCGTGTATGTCAAAGATAAAATTGAACCGTTAGATCACTAACTTCAAAGATAAAATATCTGAATCCAAACACAATCACACTTGCACCTTTTAAGGTAATCCCTTCTCATTCTTTTCAAAATCAAAGTCAAAATTCTACTGTTTTGAGTACAAAATCGAACCTTGCTTTTATATCCGGTGAAAGGATAGATTTTTAAAGGGAACAGGATAAAGACCTTACAACTCAGGGTAGACCTCCTAGTTTGCTTGCTCAAATCAAAACAAACAAAATTCTCATACACTGTTGTTTTTCAAAACAAAATTTTCCAAAAAGACAATACTTTGTATACGTCCAAACACGGATTATTACAAAGTTAACGTTCTTTTCAAAACATCTTTCGAAAGATAAACAAGCATTTTGTATACATCCACACACGGATCATTACAAAATTCAAATTACAAAGGTATTTGAAACCACATATGAGCAATTTCAGAGCAATTGAAAAGTGATCGAAAAACAAGTGAGCTAAGCAAACTTAAGAGCCCATGGATAACCATGGATACAAAGGGTGCTAACACCTTCCCTTTGTATAACCTACCCCCTTACCCAGAATTTCTTAAAGGTCTTTTTTCTGTTTCTTTTATAAACCTTTCCTTAATTGGATAAAATAAAAGGTCGGTGGCGACTCTGTGATATTTTCAAAAAAATGCGAAAGCATTAAGCGACAAAAAAGAGTCAGTTCACGTATCTCTACGGATCAGAGGTATGGCCCGGTATTAAAAAAAAATCGGAGGTCCACAATTAGCCTTTCAACTCTATTAACTGTCTGTCATCTTTCTTTATCTTTTGCCATAAACCTTTATCTTTGAGATGTTAGCCTTTAGGAAAGGGTTGAGGGTGCCTAACACCTTCCTTCGACCTGAATATAGTATCTTACCCCGATCTCTATACTGCGTAGGGTTTCCTATTCGCCCTTCAGAATAGGTGGCGACTCTAAAAAGCTAAATTTTTAGGGCAGGTTGCTACAGTATCACGCGAAGAAGCACTTCAAGGTCAGAAGACAAGAAGATGCTCTGCACCAAGCTGTTTGACTCTGATGATATTCAAACGTTGTTTACACAAACATCAGATCAGAAGCAAGTACAAGATGGCAGGCTACGCTGACTGACAAAAGGAACGTTAGAAGCTATTAAAGGCAACGTCAGTAGACACAGCGAAAGCAAGGCTCGAGGTAGTTGACAAAAGAGTGAAACATTAAATGCAATGCTGTACGGATTACGCAAAGCATTAAATGCTCCCAACGGTCATCTTCTCAAAGGCCTATATGTTGAAGTTCTGATGAGAAGCTAAAAACAACACTTGTGCAAATATACAGAAACACTGTCAAATTCAAAAAGCTCTCAAACTTCATCTTCAACCTCACTACATTCCTGTTGTAATATCTTAGTGAGATTAAGCTTAAACTTAAGAGAAAATCACAGTTGTGATAATAGCTTTCTAAGAAGCATTGTAACTCTTAAAAGAATTTTTTTACATTAAGTTGTAAGAACTAGAGTGATCAGGTTGTTGATCAGTATACTCTAGAAAGTCTTAGAGGGTATCTAAGCAGTTTGTTCCTAAAGTGATTAGGTTGTGATCAGAATACTCTAGAAGTCTTAGAAGTTGTCTAAGTGGAAAACCATTGTAATCTTGTGTGATTAGTGTAACATCCCAAAATATCTTATTTAATTAATTTAATTATGTTTTAAATTAATTAATTTGAATTAGCATTTTATTGGAATTATGTGGTAAGAAATAATAAAATGTAGTGTTGGGCCATTGGTGGAGTTAGTAATGTGGGGGTGTTAGTGTGAAGAAGCCCATTACTAAATTATGTTATGTTTTCATAAAACAAGAAAATAAGAGGAAATTGAGAAATAGAGGAAGAAAACCTAAGAGGGAGAGAAGAAGAACTCATGGGCAAAAGCTATTTTCCCAACCCTTTGGCAGCCTTCACAAATCATGTCATAACTCTCTGCTCGTAACTCCAAATCAGGTAATTCTTGAAGATTCGGATTCTACACAAAATTTCCTTCAATTTGATATATTAATTCGTGTCAGGGAGGTTCTCGATGAGGGAGATAAGCGAGTTTGAAGATTGGGAATTCTTGTTGAAAATGAAGAAAAGAGGCTTACGGGTTTGATGGAGAAGAAGGGGAAAAGTCCAGATTCTTGGTTAAGATAAGGGGGGACTCTTCCGATCAACATCTATTATCGGGTTATGGATAATATGACTGATATAAATATATTATTTCCTGTCAATTGAGTCGTATGATAGAGTTGGGATTTTGGGGATCTTTGTTGATAATTATCTATTTTGATGAATTCCATGAATTTGGTGTTGTATGATGTTCGATGATGCATAATATATGTTATATGTGTGTATGATATATGTTGTGTGGCTGTTTTGTGGTGTTTGATCAACTCGAATCAATTTGGTCGAGGTTGAGGGATTTGGGATTCAGGTTCGTATGCTGTCAATTGCGATTGAGATCTCTGATTTTTGCCAGTTCGCGCCGCGAAGGTAGATTGGTGCCGCGAAGGCGTAGTTCTTTTCTCGTTTCGTGCCGCATCCTTTGTTTGCACCGTGAAGGCGTCGTTTCCTGGCAGCGCGTCGCGAACATTGTGTGGCGCCGCGTGCTGCTAGTAATTTTTGAAAAGTTTAAAGATGCATAACTTTCGAACCGTTGGCCTGTTTTAAGTGCCGTTTCGAGCAGGATGAAGCTTATGAAATATTCTTTGTGTTATAATAATAAAATGAGCAGCATATTGAATTTATTTTATCAACATTTGCTTGTTTTGATGTATGATGTGTTGTGGATATATATGATAAGATGTAATGATACAAGCTATGTTTAAAACATTATTCATGTGATGATTTGTTTGTTGGTATGATGAATCTTATGAGATAGTTTTGTGATGATGTGAGTATGATGTGAATATCTTGTTTGTTGGATGAATGATGTATTGTTGGCATATATGGTGAAATCTGACAATATAAGATGTTGTTTTGAAAAACATTATGATGTGATGATTTGTTGAGAATTATATGATGATGATTGCTTTGTTTGGAATGATGTGGATACATGTATGTTGTTTCTTATTAATGATGATGATTGATGTGGACACATGTATGTTATTTAATGATGATAATGATGATTGATTGTTTTTGAATGATGTTAATGTATATAAACATACTTTGATGATGATGATGATGAAATGAGTATTTGAAGATGTTACTCATTAGACTTGACGATGGTATAAGTATGTTCATGTATGTTTGCATTTATTCATATTCATTGATGATGCTGTATCCATGATGATGTGTTGGATCAGTGAAGGGCATGATTCCCATTGTGTAGAATCTGTGCTGGTAGGGCCGTATCTTGATAATGTTGGATCGGTCATGGGTTATTCCCATTTGATGATGTTGGTACCACATGCATAGTGTCAGTTGAATTCATATGCATGACTTTTATAACATGATTGGATGTATTCCAGTGTTATAAATATTGATGATGTGTTGGTTGATTGTTTTGTGATGATGAAACTTGTCTGGATGTCTGTTTATGAAACAATTGGGTGAATGATGTAACTATGATGTGTTATTATTTATGATTCAATAACATTTGTTAATTTGAATGAGACTCACCCTTACTGTTGACATTTTCAGATTGGCGAGTAGCGACTTTTAGCTTTGGTGAGGATAGCTTATAGGCCAGTTTGTTTAAGTATAGCGTCGGTGTCATGCTCTGATATTGTAACACTGGGGAACGCTAGTTTAGAGTCTATGATGTTACTCTATTGTGTTTTTATTGTATTAATTTTGTGGGATATTGCATAGATGATGTTATGCTTATCCGTATGATGAATATTCCGTTGTGTAAAAAACATGATTTTGTTAAATTGATGATTCGTTCCTAAGTGAAGCATGACAATTGATTTATGATAGATTGTTTTAAATTGAATTGTGGCACCCTTATTTTCATGTTTTACTCTGAATTGTTTTATTAATTTCCGCAGGGTTTAGAAGGGTGTCACAATAGTGGTATCAGAGCAGGTCGGTCCGTCCGGTCAATTGTCGAGTCAGTTAAGTTGCACGACAGTTGAATACTGTCGGCATATTATCCCTTGGTACGCGACATGTGAGTGAATCACTGTTGGTACTTGGTTGCTTGTTGCGGAAGTTGGTTTGAAACAAGTGGGGGAGAAGCTTCGCTTCTCGGTTATGTTTCAGTTGTGATTGATTCAGTAGGCTGTTGTTGGCAACAGTGCAAGCGTTGTTGGAATTGTTTTTTCCGAATCGAAGGTGACTTGAAATTAAGACTTGACTGGTAATTGAGTTGGAACATTTTGATGGAAGATGATTAGAAGTAATTGATGATTAGTTGTAGGAGAGGGAAATTAGGAATTTGCAATGTATCTGCTCTCCTGAGAGGCTGCGAAGTTGTCAGTTGAGTAGCCTTATGTCTCGGAAGAGGTTCAGCTGCAAGTTTGCAAACAGGATTGATGTTGTAATGTTTCAGAAATCGTACTTCGAAGATGAGATGTGTTGCTCAAGTTATAAGAATGTTTGGAAGTGAAGAGATATGAAAAGGGGCTGTTTGTAATGTAATCGAGTTGAAGAGAATGAGTTTTGGAGTGAGATTTTCGTAAGAAAAACGCAGGAAAATTGCTGAATAGCTGCAAAACTTCGAAAATTCATAACTGGAGTTCTGGACATCCGATTTGAGTTCCGTTTGAAGCGTCGGAAAGCTAACGAGATGAACTTTATTATAAAAATAGTTGCAGCAGCTGTAACATATTTAATTGTGACAGGATGATGTTGGAAAGACGTGAAGTTGCGGTTACGCTTGCTCTTAGAACTAGACTTGTTGGTTAGTATTGAACGAGACGTCAGTGTCAGAGTTGAGCGGATTGAAGGAATAATTAAAAGGTTTGTTGAGAAGCAATTTTAGGAATTAAATGTATCAATTGAGGAGTTTTGGATACATCGTATAGAGTGTCGCTGCATGATGTCGGTATTAGATTTTCGGACAACGATTGGAAAATTCATATCTTGAGTTCCGAGTGTCGGATTAACGTGCCGTGAACCTATGAAGAGGAGAGATTATGTTCTACATTATGAGAGAGTTATAAGTACAGTAGATTGATCCTATGAGAAGATATTCTGAAGTCGGTTAAGGAAGCGTGAAACTTGTTGAATAAGAATGCCTACTACCGCGATTGTTTGAAACGAAGTTGAGTAGAACATGTTGTTGATTAATAGGTTGATGAGATGTTCGATAATAAAGATGATTTGCGTGCCGATGGATTTTAGTGAAGAGTGAATTAGTAGTAAAGGTGAAATAAGTTTTAGTACGGTTAAAGTCATATTTGTGATGCCAAAGCAACGACATGTATAAAAGAAGAATTGTAGAAAATTTCTGACACCTATTGATGTGAGGAAGACTTTGTTGATATTCCGAGTGGAAGGATATTTAGGCGCGAAAGATCTCATGGGATTTAGAGTAAAACTACGAGTTATGAATGTTGTCGCGTTTTTTTCTAAGATGAGGATTTTGATTTGGAACGAGATGAATAATAATGTACGAGTATATTAGTGATTGTGAAGTTGGAAGTACTTAACAAGTGTGTGATGCTAAGTGACTATGAAGCGGATTGTGTAAAATGTTTGGATGTCGGTGTCTCACCGATAAGATCCAATGAGAGGGAAGTGTGCGAGTTGTAAAGACTCAAAGTGAATTATTGAACTATGACGATGTTAATGAGTTTGAGTGCAAACTCGGAAAGGACACTATTATGTAGTAACGACGGTTTATGTTTACATATGGTTGTCGGATATCTATTGAAAAATTGAGGACTTGATCACCCTTAATCTCTTGTTGGTAGTAGACAGAAACCATGTAAATGAGATGAGCTTGTTTTGTTACCTTAATGGTTTAAGATGTGATGAATATTAAGCCGTGAGAATAATCACTCACTATGCTGTGTGAACTTATAAAGAAGTGAATATGGAAGAGTGCAACATGATGGGCAAATGACTTAAGACGAGTAATCAGAGTCGCGCAGCGAAAGTGTGATGTGGAGTAGTGTCATGAGTACTACTCATGGGAAGTGAGGGATTAATATGTCAGGAGCTTACATAGAGAATATGTATTGATCTATATGTTGGATTTAGAATCTAGTGGATGTAAGGATGTCGTGTCGAAGAATTATAACTCTTTTGAATAATTACCGAGATGATGAATATGTTATTATGGTTGTACGTAGTTAACGAGTATATATTCGGCAAAGTTAAGATGACGAGTTGATACCATATGATGCTATAATAATTTGTGCTGTTGTAAGATGTTATTGTAGATTCCAGATATAATAAGGGATTATACTCTAATAAGGATGAGGTTGATTTAATTCTTAGAGAAGAGCGAAACTCAATTTGAGTTATTTTGTAAGAAATAGTGTATTGAGGCTGACAAGTGTGATTATAATTACTTGTGTGTACTTGTTCTGATGGTTAGGATGTTTAAATAGAGGAAGTAAATCAAGAATTGGGTTTTGTTGGATGCGAGTAAGGATTGCTAAGTAGTGAATTAGTACCATGGATGGTAAGAATGATTCTTGAATGAACGAGTAAAGAAGGTCAGAGTTGGGTATAACTCAAAAATCTAATTGGTAATGATGGTTGTAATGAGTAATCAGAATAGTGCAGCAAAAGCAGAGCGTAACGTGTTGGATAATTGCTGATGTGACTTGAGAGGAGTCAGATAGTTGAAATTCAATAGTATGAAGAATACGATTATTGAATTTTCTTGAAGGAAGCAGTTGGCGAAAAGTGTAAGTATTACTTTATCGCGCAAATGGGAAAGTGTATTTCAGGTTGGTACGTTCGTATCTGGAATGCATTGCTGCAGTGTTGATCAGGTGTGATTATACCACGAGTTGTGTAGTTATATTATTCAGTTATTGGGCGTATTGTATGGGTTGTACCTCAATATTCTATTGTTGTTAACCTTTTGGAGGTATAATGAGTAGTACACTTTTGGGTAGTCAAATGCAACGCAAGAGCCGAGAATTGAATGTGTGAGATGTGTTTCCTGTTGGTGATGTCAGATGGATTTTTAGGATCGACTGATGGAAATGTTACATGGGAACCGGAGAGTCAGATGAAAGGCTCTATCTGAAACTTTTCACTGGAAGTATGTTTTCGAGGACGAAAACTCTTTTAGTGGGGGAGAGTTGTAACATCCCAAAATTTCTTATTTAAGTAATTTAATTAAGTTTTAAATTAATTAATTTGAATTAGCATTTTATTGGAATTATGTGGTAAGAAATAATAAAATATAGTGTTGGGCCATTGGTGGAGTTAGTAATGTGGGGGTGTTAGTGTGAAGAAGCCCATTACTAAATTATGTTATGTTTTCATAAAACAAGAAAATAAGAGAAAATTGAGAAATAGAGGAAGAAAACCTAAGAGGGAGAGAAGAAGAACTCATGGGCAAAAGCTATTTTCGCAACCCTTTGGCAGCCTTCACAAATCATGTCATAACTCTCTGCTCGTAACTCCAAATCAGTTAATTCTTGAAGATTCGGATTCTACACGAAATTTCCTTCGATTTGATATATTAACTCGTGTCAGGGAGGTTCTCGATGAGGGAGATAAGCGAGTTTGAAGATTGGGAATTCTTGTTGAAAATGAAGAAAAGAGGCTTACGGGTTTGATGGAGAAGAAGGGGAAAAGTCCAGATTCTTGGCTAAGATAAGGGGGGACTCTTCCGATCAACATCTATTATCGGGTTATGGATAATATGAATGATATAGATATATTATTTCATGTCAATTGAGTCGTATGATAGAGTTGGGATTTTGGGGATCTTTGTTGATAATTATCTATTTTGATGAATTCCATGAATTTGGTGTTGTATGATGTTCGATGATGCATAATATATGTTATATGTGTGTATGATATATGTTGTGTGGCTGTTTTGTGGTGTTTGATCAACTCGAATCAATTTGGTCGAGGTTGAGGGATTTGGGATTCAGGTTCGTATGCTGTCAATTGCGATTGAGATCTCTGATTTTTGCCAGTTCGCACCGCGAATGTAGGTTGGCGCCGCGAAGGCGTAGTGCTTTTCTTGTTTCGCGCCGCATCCTTTGTTTGCCCCGCGAAGGCGTCGTTTCCTGGCAGCGCGTCGCGAACATTATGTGGCGCCGCGTGCTGCTAGTAATTTTTGAAAAGTTTGAGATCTCTGATTTTTGCCAGTTCGCGCCGCGAAGGCGTAGTTCTTTTCTTGTTTCGTGCCGCATCCTTTGTTTGCGCCGCGAAGGCGTCGTTTCCTGGCAGTGCGTCGCGAATATTTTGTGGCGCCGCGTGCTGCTAGTAATTTTTGAAAAGTTTAAAGATGCATAACTATCGGACCGTTGGCCTGTTTTAAGTGCCGTTTCGAGCAGGAGGAAGCTTATGAAATATTCTTTGTGTTATAATAATAAAATGAGCAACATCTTGAATTTATTTTATCAACATTTGCTTGTTTTGATGTATGATGTGTTGTGGATATATATGATAAGATGTAACGATACAAGCTATGTTTAAAACATGATTCATGTGATGATTTGTTTGTTGGTATGATGAATCTTATGAGATAGTTTTATGGTGATGTGAGTATGATGTGAATATCTTGTTTGTTGGATGAATGATGTATTGTTGACATATATGATGAAATGTGACAATATAAGATGTTGTTTTGAAAAACATTATGATGTGATGATTTGTTGAGAATTATATGATGATGATTGCTTTGTTTGGAATAATGTGGATACATGTATGTTGTTTCTTATTAATGATGATGATTGATGTGGACACATGTATGTTCTTTAATGATGATAATGATGACTGATTATTTTTGAATGATTCTAATGTATAAAAACATACTTTGATGATGATGATGATGATGATGATGATGAAATGAGTATTTGAAGATGTTACTCATTAGACTTGACGATGGTATAAGTATGTTCATGTATGTTTGCATTCATTCATATTCATTGATGATGCTGTATCCATGATGATGTGTTGGATCAGTGAAGGGCATGATTCCCATTGTGTGGAATCTGTGCTGGCAGGGCCGTATCTTGATGATGTTGGATCGGTCATGGGTTATTCCCATTTGATGATGTTGGTACCACATGCATAGTGTCAGTTGCATTCATATGCATGACTTTTATAACATGATTGGATGTATTCTAGTGTTATAAATATTGATGATGTGTTGGTTGATTGTTTTGTGATGATGAAACTTGTCTGGATGTCTGTTTATGAAACAATTGGATGAATGATGTAACTATGATGTGTTATTATTTATGATTCAATAACATTTGTTAATTTGAATGAGACTCGCCCTTACTGTTGACATTTTCAGATTGGCGAGTAGCGGCTTTTAGCTTTGGTGAGGATAGCTCATAGGCCAGTTTGTTTAAGTATAGCGTCGGTGTCATGCTCTGATATTGTAACACTGGAGAACGCTAGTTTAGAGTCTATGATGTTACTCTATTGTGTTTTTATTGTATTAATTTTGTTGGATATTGCATAGATGATGTTATGCTTATCCGTATGATGAATATTCCGTTGTGTAAAAAACATGATTTTGTTAAATTGATGATTCGTTCCTAAGTGAAGCATGACAATTGATTTATGATAGATTGTTTTAAATTGAATTGTGGCACCCTTATTTTCATGTTTTACTCTGAATTGTTTTATTAATTTCCGCGGGGTTTAGAAGGGTGTTACAATTAGTGGATTAAATCCTCAAGTGAGGTAAATCACTCCAAGGGGGTGGACTGGAGTAGTTTAGTTAACAAAAAACCAGGATAAAAATCATTGTGCAAATTGTTTTTATCTTACAAGTTTTAAAGCTACACTTATTCAAGCCCCCCCTTTCTAAGTGTTTTTCTATCCTTCATAAGTTAGGTTGAAAATCATGAAAATTTTGAGATTTTATGTTCATGACTCAAATCATGAAAATATCCTAACTCAAATCAAATTAAATTGGGGAAAAACTAAGTTTTTCAAACTCTGTGAATCGAATCATAGTTTTAACTTGATTCAAATCGGGAAGCTCTGTGACTCGAATCACAAGTTGCTCTTGACTAGAATCAAACAGATCTGGTTAGCCTCTTCCTCATTTGATTCGAAACACGCTTTATACCTTACTAAAATCACACTATTTTCCATATTTTTCTGTTTGACTCTGTCTAAATTGACTCAAATCAAGCTTTATACCAACTCGAATCATAAGCCTTCATGACTCGAATCGGAGATATAAGGTGACTTGAATCACACGAAAAAATGGGTAAATTTCTTTATGAGATCTGTTTCGCTCTATTTACTCATTTAACTCAAATCATGAAATGTTTTTTACTCGAATCTAACTAATTTTTCCATCTATTTTTCTGCTTAATCTCGAGAACATATAAATTTATTTTGTTATCTTATTTTTAGAAAACAATTTCATAATCTACATTGTGATTTTGGGAAATCAACACCCTCTCATTTCTTAACACTCAAAAACTCTTGCAAACATAAATTCATTCATCTTCAACCTCTAGTTTGATTTCAGATCTTGACCATGGAGTTTTGTAATTGTTAAGGGAGACGTGTCTTGAAACTAACAGTTCTTGAAGATTTTGACAAAGTTTTTCTGGAAGTTTGCAAGATTAAGGTTGTTGTCATTGGTAGTGACAAATGCAAGTGAAAAGAATGAGGTTATTCTCTCTAGATAATCTTGGTAGTGACTATGTGGAAGGCTACAAACAAGGTGGAGTTCTTGTCAATTTACAGATAGTTCAACGCTTAAGAAATCGTTGGGATCAAGGGGTATTTTCCACACACGAAGACTGTGTGCATATTGGTAAAGCTGAAATATTCAAGAAGCGAGAATCGAGTAAAGATTTGGTAGAAGATTTTAGTATTAAATTGTATACAAGTCAAGATCGAGATAGGAGATTAATTTTTCTTAGCATTATTGTGGATTAGTGATTGTATGAACTCTTGTAATATTTGTCAAAATATAAAGGAAGAAAATAGGTTCCAATGGGAAACCATTGAAGAGTGGAGTAGACTTGTGTGAGAATATTAGAGCTGAACCACTATATATATACAGATACTCTTTCTCTTTCTATCTCTCTCTCTCTCTCTCTCTCTCTCTCTCTCTCTCTCTCACACACACACACACTCTCTTGCAGTTTAATTTTTGTAGCATATTGCATGCTTAGGTTATCAATTATTAGCATAGTTTATCATTCATTTCGGTTGGTAGCAATTTATTACGCAAGGTTAGGTTTTGTTAGAATTGATACCTAATTGAGCTTTAGAGATGATTAAAATCTAGAAAACTAGTGTTGTTAGAATCATATATTGATTGAATCATTGCACATGACACATCTCGTGTTATCTACAATTACTCAATTAATCACCGTTTTTGAACAATATGTGTGATTTGTGAATTGTGTATTTGTAAACGTGGCTGACTTTCAATACAAGCATAAGATCTCTATTTTTTATAGTAAGACTTCCGCACGTTTTTGAAAAACCTCTAATATTCTATTTTTGGAAAATCAGTATAATTTTATTAGGGTCTATTCTGTAACACCCCATAATTTCCATTATTTAATTTAATTGGAATTTAAATTATTTATTTGGATAATTGGCATTTTGGTGAATTATTTGGAAATATTATGAAAATAGAGTAATTGGGCCAAGGTGATGATTAATAAAGGAGAGGTGTTATTGAGTAGGCCTTTTACTAAATTAATTGTTATTTTCATAAAATAAGGATTTTGGGAAAGAAAGAAAAGAAAAAGCCAAAGAGGAGAAAAAGAGGAGAACTCAAGGAAGAACGTGAAAGAGCTTTTGAAGAGGAAGAACCAATAACTCTTGCTAAGGTAAGGGAGGACTCTTCCGATTATCATCTATTATGTATTTATGGATGATAGAACTAAGTATGTATATTATTTATCTCGATTGGATGAATGTTAGGTTTCGGGGTTTTGGGATAAATGGTGTAGATTGGATGCAATTGATGAATTAGAATGATTATGAATCATGTTGATGTTGAATAACCCCTAAGTATGGTAGAAATGTGTTAGAAGATGTGAATTAGTTCTGTTTTGATGTTATAAATGTTTTGGTACGGATTGGTTTGGATTGGAGAAGAGGAAATGTTGTCAAAATAGTGATTTTCTGCTACTAGGTACGCTGTAACCGGGTAACAGCCCTGCTGTAACCGATTACAGGGTGGGAAAATAGAGAAATTGGGAGTTTTTGAGTGCTTTACCCGGCTAATAGTTCTGCTGTAACCGATTACAGCAGAGTTTGAATAATAACAAATGCAGTAACGGTAACGTGTAACAGCCCTGCTGTAACCCGTTACACCTGACAGTTTTCAAAAGTTTAATTTCTTAAATAATTCATCACTTTTGAACCGTAACTCCGTTTAGGTCCCCGTTCGAAGCGTTAGAAAGCTAACAAAATGATCTTGGTGATGAAAATAAATTGATTAGCACTATATGATTTAATTATTACGTGGTTGTGGAAATGACATGTAATTGTATATGTGTATGTCATGGATTAATGTTATTTAAAATAACATGTATTGGTATTGTGTACTATGTGCTAGTTGTGATACATGGAATTGATGAATGCTAATTTATATGTATTGTGGTTATTTTTATATGATGAATGTATGTTGTACAAGTGGTGGATAATTCAATATGTTGAATTATGGTGATATGCTTATATGTTAAGATTATATGGATAGTTCTCATTTGCATATGTTTTGGTAATTGTTTGTATACATGATGCTTAAATTTATCAAATGTATGTTATCTTATGGTGGTGAGTTGTATGTTACATGTTTAAGTGTTAAGTGTAACAATAAGGTGGAATTGTGGCAATGTAATTGCTTTGTGGATGTTGTATTTGGATGTTGATTATGCATAATGTAATTCTGAATGGTGCTGAAATATAAATGCATTATCATGGTGTTGCTTCGGTGAGTTGAAATATGATAATGATTTTTCATATTAATTGGTGTTGATGATTAGCATGCGATAGGTGATGAATGCATATATAATCATAATTGTGGTTGTATCCTGGTGGTGTTGGATCAACGCTAGCTAATTCCCATTATGTGAAATTAGTGAGTGGATGTAGCCGTATCCTTGACGATGGTGGATCGGTGAGATGGGTTAATCCCATGGATTGGTACCACATGCATGTAGTTGCATTGCATTAGGATATATGCATTATTATAACATGAATGGAAGATATCCAATGTTATAATGTGATGTGATTGATTATATTTGGTGTGGTTGATGAATGTTTCTGGAAATCTGAATATATTGCAAATGGGTGAATAATATGTTTATGATGTTGTATTGTTTATAAACTCATAAAATTTGTAAATTGTGAATGAGACTCCCCCTTACTGTTGACATTTTTCAGATTGAGGAGTAACGACTATTGAGCTTGGTGAGGATAACTTATAGGCTAGTCTGTTAGTTGCGTCGGTGTCATGCTCTAATTTGTAACACTGGGGAACGTTTGTTTTAGATTTGTTTGATAACTCTTAATTTTTATTTCGTTGAATAATTTTGTTAAGTTTTGGAGATGATAACAATGGTTTAACATTATTCAACTTATGAACCTTATTTCCGATGTGTTAACATGTTTCGATGAATGTTACTTAATGAGTTCCTCGTGATAAGCATGACATGTGTTTTAAAAATGATTTTTTTAGAAAGTTGTAGCATTCTTTTTACATGTTACTCTGAATTATTTAATATATTCCGTGGGGGTTTAGAAGGGTGTTACATATTCACCCTCTAAAGACCGTTTTTCTACTCCATATTCTCACCCCAAAAAAAACTTGGAATCAAAACATTTCATTTTTGGGTGACATCATCAATTATACACTCAACATAATCGATAATGATACTTAATTATCCCATGTACTATTTCCAAATTTATACCATATTTTTTCCTATAAATAAAGGACTCCTCTATTAGTTCAAATCATCTAGAAAATGGATTTTGATCCCTCTTTCTCACTCTTTACTCATTTTCTAAAAAATTCTCTTTTTCTCACTTTAGTTTTTCCTTAGTACTTTGAGAGTAAATTTATGCTTTGTGAGGATCATTGTTTCTGGTGTCGGGTAAATTTGTAAATTTCTCAAGAGTTTATTCTTTCTTGTGCAATATTTTCCTTATAAAAATGTGTTGGCTAGTTGTGAGATAAACCATTAAAAGCTTGTGTTTGGTTGTTGAGGTAAACCAAGTAAAAACTCTATTTGGTTGGGGAGGTCTTTGTTATTAAAATTCATAGTTGGTTCGTGAGCTTAGCCATTTGTTAAAATATCTCTCTCGCTTTATGAGTTTTGCATGTGCTAAAAGCTCTCAGTTGGTTGAGGATGTCTTCGTACTTAAAACTCGAGTCTCGGTTGGTAAGTTAGCCATTGAAAAACTCATATCCTTGTAAAAGGAGGTTCTTGGGAATATCCTATTAAAAGTTCTCAAGATAGTCTCTCAAGGAGGAATTCTTGAGGAGGTAGGTCACTTCATTAATGTCGAACCTTTATAATTCTAGTGTTTTCTCTTATCCCTTAACTATTTAATATCCACTGATTAATTTTTACTCTAATTATGTTTTCTTATTTTGGTTGCATTTACTATATTTGTCTAATAGAATTTTTTTAAACTTAGTTTTTGAAAAAGATTTTATTTTGAAAATTGATTTTCAACCAAACTCAATTCACCCCCTCTCGTGTTTTGAGTCTCATGTTCAATAAGTGGTATAAGAGCATAACTCTTATTTAAAGACTAATCATATCCAAAGGAAGATGATGACTACAAACATTTATGCTTTTAACACGAGTCTTTTCATGAATACACCTTCACCATTTGATGGTGATTTGACTTATGAAAAGCAAGATTTGAAACTTCTATCAAAGTTAACGATTTTGACATGTGGAATATTTTGAACAATGTTTCATTTATCCACATATTCTCCTTTAATGACTAGGTAGTAAATAAACCTAATTTCAATTGGACCAAAGAGGATTTGATAAAATTCAAACTTTGTTTTAAAGTTAAATATCTTTTGACAAATACTTTAAGTTCCAAAGTATTTTATTATGTTTCTACTTGTGAGTTTTTCAAGGAAGTATGAGACAATCTTGAAATGATTTTGGGAGTTTCTCCATGTATCAAGCAAGAGGGAATAAATATAAAATTCCAAGAAGTTGAAACATCAAATGAGTGTGAAGGTTATCTTAATATAAGGTGCTCAACCATTGGAAACTATCATAAGTTTCATATTTACATAAAATACGTAGGCACTTATTAACTTACTTTACAATCAATTGATACACAACCTCCAATTTATTTATGAAAAGTTAGAAAACACCTGTTTGGACTTTTCTAGTATGTGTTAACTAAAAATAGGTAAAAAATATTGGAAAACCACAATTCACCAACAAAGAACAAGCTAGATTTAAACCATGAAAGTCTAGGCTCGCTAGGCCCATCCATGTGCACGCTAAGGGCAGTCAGAAGGCCAGATGGCACGTTCATGAGAAAGTAATTTATGGTGAAGAAAAGGTTTACTCGCTAGGAACAAAGGCGGTATAATTAGAAAGCTAATGCGACAAGGGCCACCTATTATACAGGTAACATTACTTAATGGGAAAGAAAGCATGCTCAATAAGCACAAGGTCAATGTGCCTAGCGAGAGTCCAAAATATTTCCTATAAATAGAGGCTTCTATTTCATTGCAAAGTGAGTTTCGATAAAGTGTGGTAGTATGGAATTGGAGTAGGTTCACCTTGGACTATAATAGGAGAATAAGATGAGGGCCTGAAGGCAGAAATCTTGCTCAAGTGACAGGGTAGATACACTTTCAAAATCTGCTTCACGAGATTACCGATAATTACAACAAATGTAGCTAAAATATCTTTATTGGGGGTTAGATGTAGTCATTATATTCATGTAATAAATAGGTCATGGCATTCTACGTAAATCTACTCACTAGTACAAAAATACCTTTTTAGCATAGGTTGTTAAGTCAGTTCTCCTATCACCTGACTTAAGAAGTGACGCGCTGACAATTTCGTAAATATATAACTTAGTTAGGTCAGGTGAATTTAAGACTGACTTAAAAAAGGTTAAATAAAAAATATATAATTCACATTAAATTCTTAAGTCACTCCTATCCATTAACTAAAGATGCACTATGGCAGTTTGTTGACCATTCACAAACAAGTGAGCTTTTCTATTTGATGAATAAAACAAACTTTCTAGGTAACTATTTTTTTTAAAACATTAAAATTAACGCGAAGCTAATGATGATTCATTTTTTTGTTAATAGGTTCAACTTTGTCTATTAATGGTCCTCCAACTACTTCACCTTGAGTGAAACCGTGATAGAAGACATTTGGCTTACAAGGAGTGTGGTTTTCCGAAATAAGAAGCTAGCTACAAGATCATTGATGTTCATGGATATGGAAATTCCATTTCAAAGATACACATTTTTCTCTTTCTCAAGTAAGAATTTTCTCCTTTAATTTACTCTTGTTATGTTTGTTTTAATAAGCTATGCCATTAGTAACACTTGATAAACATTTAAAATCTTATAGTCCCTGTTAAAATAAATAACTTTTGTTAAGTACATATCATGTGAGTATTTATTCCCACTCAAAATTCATTCTGTTTTTACACTGATATATTGTAGTATTTACTGGTGGACTTTATTTGTGTGACGACCCATATGATACTCCTCACCATCCCCTCTTTAGATTGCTGCAGACATTGCACATGGATGACTATCACAACCCTACTTTCACGATAATATCTTGATTCTACCTCGATATAGTTACATGATCATCGCTATTATATAATATGTTGTTGCGATCTAGTCGGCCTTTGAATATATGAATAAATCATTACTAGCACTAGGTAGGGCTGTGTTGTCCTATTTTATCTTAAGAATTAAGCATTTTAAATCTTGTGGGCTACTTATTGACAGGATAGTAGTAGTGGCTGTCCACGGCAACCATGGCAACCATGGCATGACTTGCATTCTAAAATTGATGGTCCAACACCTTACGATATTCTGACTAACTTTGAGGAGTGTTGCTTAAGAGTTGCGAAACTAACAGGGAAAAAGCATTTGTATGATGACACCTTGGTCAAGATAAAAAAAGTCTTAAATATAATTTGTGTGTCTGATACTCCTAGTGTTGGTGATGATGATCCTGAAGCTTGGCATGCTCATGTTAGTACTAGATATATTTTGATTTTTTATAAGTAATTTTATCATCTCATTTACACTATACTTAAAGGAAACTATTGATTGTGTATAGCATTGATGCAGATATTTTGAAGTCTGAGATATATGGAACAAAATGATTATATGAGCACCTGTCTTCCGCAGGTCTAGAGTAGCCTGAATTCATCGATTTTTTTTCTTGGTAAATGATTCAGCCCTGCTCTAAGTCACAAGTTATTTCCTTTATTTCCGTTCCTGTCCCACAGATGTTGAATTCTTATTATTTTTCCTGATGTACTATTTGATGTTGTTGTTAGTTCTAAAAAAGTATAAGTATGTGCCATTTCAACAAAACAAAAAATATAACTTGTTAGGTCGGTTCAATTTATCCGATTTAAGAAAGTAAGTTCTTATGTCGGCAATTCTTAGGTCAGGCTCAGAACCATCTTAACAAGTGTTTTTTCTACTAGTGACTTATGCTTTAATATTTATGACTCTTTAATCTTAAAGCCTATTTGAACTTGGCTACCTAAAACTTATTTTCAAGGTGTGGACTGACATCGAAAGTTTCATATCATTACTAGAAATAAGATAATCATATATTGTATACTAATGCCTAGAGATAGGCTTAGTTTCAATATCTGAATGTACTGTAGTATGATTAGTGTGGAATCTTGCAGCTTTTAACCATTGGAATTTAATGATTTGTGTTGGTCAATAGACTGATATATCGACTATAAGGTAATGCACTGATCTCACGGTGTTAAGACCCAAAGGAGATACAAATGAGAGTACCGTGTAGTAATATTATTATATGAGTATAGGAGCATATAATTAAACTATGGATGTGTATGATAAATAGGCAATGAAGAAATCTACCCCTAGCAAGTTTTCTTACTCTTAACATTGAAATCTCCATTTTATTTTCTATCATTTATTTTTCAATCTTTTACTTTCACACATCATGTTGGTCTTTTTAGATTGGTTGCATTATGAAAAACAACATGGAGTATGCTCAAGCTGGTTCTGGTGCAGAAGGGACACATGTGGAACACGATGTTCCAACATGTGTGCAACAACATCTGTTCTTTGACATCAGACAAATGTTATTGCAGTATTGGTTTAAACTTATTTTATCTAAGATTCATTCTACAAAGAAGATATATGAAGAGAATTAATTTGGATGTTCAATTGCAACATATTGAACATGATGTTTCAATATGTGTGCGATGCAATGTTTGGGCCTGGTCAACTGGCCATGATGGATGTTTCAATATTTTATCCTTGATGGGAAAAATGTATGCCATTTGTGTTGCTCATTGTGATAGTACTGTGAACCATTATTATAATAGTAATAATAATGTTAGTTGTTATATCTCTAAAAAAGCTGTAAGAGTGAATCATGTACGCACTGATGAAAATTTAGCAAATCCTTTGACGATAGGATTAGTTAGAGAGAAAGTCTATAATACATCTAAGATGATAGGGCTAATGCCTATAGAGAAATGAGTTGTTCATGATGGTAACCCAATCTAATAGACTAGAGATTCCAAGAAATAGGTTCAATGAGATAATAGAAAATCTATAAGATTTAGACTATGTATGAGGGAGTACCTAGCTACAGAATACTTTTGATAGACTCACCTGTGAGATCGGGGAACTTAGGCCGGTTCCGATGAAACTTTGAGGAAAAACCCCTAAAGCCTTCACTAAACTAGGATAAACGTGCAGGGCCATTAAAGCACAAGCTTATTATAATACACCTTAAAAAAAGATTATGTGCGGATTTGATGACTAAGATAGAGTTCAAGACAATTGTGCCAGTCTTGTTGAACCAGGATCCTACTTGCTACAGAAAGATTCAAGTCGTAGACCTTTGTTTATGCACAATCATAGAAATATTTGACAGTAGTTCTAAAATCACTTTTTTTTAAAATTCAAGTGCGAGATTATGGAAATGAAAGGAGTAGTGGGGAATTGGAAAGAACTGATGACTTTAAGTTAGCAATAAATAAGCACAAGTAAGAACTAGTATGTGTAGAGGTGAATTTAAAAAAGTTGATCCAACAATGGAGGGATACCGCACTTTAGTAGTGCTTATATATGTAAGGTTTGACTCTTGGGGCGTTTCCGAAGGAGTACACAATTTTGTGAAAGGGTGACGATGCATCACCATAAACCATCACACGCGCCCTCCTCCACTGTCGTCGTTCGACTGACTGCTTTTTCTCGGCTCGGTTCAGTTTGAGCTTGGGCTTGGGTGATCCATTATTTTTTGGTACCCGAAATGGTGAAAATTATTTAATATCATTTAATATTAATTAACTTAATTACTAGTGTGTTACAGAATAAAAAATTAATAAAATATTGTTCATTATTTCAATTTGAATGGATGTTGTTGTTCAATACTACCCAAACAGAAGATAGCAACAGAAAGATTGACGCAATTTTCAACCAATATCAAACCCATAAACGTTGTTCATCATCTTCCCAGAAACTCGGTACCTAAATTTTACATCTTTAAAAATTCAATCATTATAAACCTAAATCAACAAAAGATTATTTATTTTCAAGATAATTTTTTTCTATTATTCACGATTTTGGGAATAGTTTGAAGAATAAGGGTTTAGGAATTTCACCTATTTTTATTGGATTTGTGTTTGTTTAGTGGAGATGATTGTATCTGGTTTAATGCAAATTGAGATTATGTGTAGTTTTTGTAGATGATTGATTGGAAAGTTTTGAATTTATTACTGTTTTTGTTTTGATTTGAAATTTGGAAAGATTTGGATGAAGATCTAGGATGATGGCTTTGAAAAGATTTAGGGAAGATTAAGATGAGTGCGAATTAGTTCATTTGATTTTTTTTTGATATTATTATTTACAAAAGGCAAAAAGGAAAAGAAATGATACAAAATAACAAAAATAACAAATTTCCAATATAATCATAAAGATATTAATATAAATTTAAATAATAATAATAATAATAATAATAGTTGTAATATAAATCTAAACCGATAATATAGTAAAAATAATAATAATAAAATAATAATAATGTCAATAAAGAAGAATATGAGAACTTTTTTGAAATACTATTATGTTGACCCGCACGGGATATTAATCATCTTATTATAAAATTATAATAATATAAAAAATAACTAATTAATATTTAAATAAGTTTATCGTTGTTAGATTCAGTATTTTTAAGGTTCAGTCTATTTTTTTTCCACACTTAATTAGGAGCTAGTCGGAGAATTTATAAGTCATTCTACATTTACATATATGAAATATAATTATAAATGAATATAAAAGAAAATACTAAAGTAACGCCGAAGTATAAATAAAAATAGAGTAACCTTTAATAAAATAAATGTTATAATATAATGTTTATTATAAATTTTCAAGATAAAGTGAATTTTTTTCGAAAAAAATAATATTAACTATAGAAGTTTATGGATGAAAGTTAGTTTTAATTAAATAAGTAAAATAAATATAAAAAATTACTAAAAAGTGTTGTTTTTATTAATATATTTTAAAAATAAGAAATTAGTGAAAAAATGTTAATTTTTGTAAAATAATTATAAAAATAAAATTAAATAAATATAAGATGTAATGTTTATTATAAGTTTGCAAGATAAAATTTAGTTTTATTGAGAATAATAATAAATAAAGAAGTTAGAGGAAGAAACTTTGTTTTAATTAAATTAATAATAAAATAAATATTAGAAATTATTGAAAAAAAGTTTCTTTTATTATTTAATTTCAAAATTAAAAAGTTTGTTCGAGAAAATTAATTTTTATTAAATAATTCAAAATAATTAAATAAATATAAGAAATTAGTAAAAGAAAGTTAGTTTCTACTAATTAACTAATAAAATACAATGCATTTAAAGGCTAGTTAGTGGAGAGGATGATAAAATAAATAAATAAATAAATAAATAAAATAAAATTACGTAGTTATCAAATAAAATAAATTTAAAGGCTAGTTAGTGGAGTGGATGATAATTAATAAATAAATAAATAAAATATAAAAAGTTACTAAATTATCCCTTATTTTATCCCTTATTTTAATAAAATAAAATAAACTTATAAATTGATGTTTCACTAAATTAAAATAACATAGTTAGTGGAGTGGATGATAATAAATATGGGTAAAACACAATTGAATCATACGAGTAGTTTTTGAATGATTAAGAAAGAATTAATTAATACGATTGCTCAAAAAAAATTAATTAATACGATAAATATAATTAATTAATTAATTAATTAATGAGAAGTGCTTTTTGCTTGTCTGTTGTTGTAAAATTAAAGACACAAAAATATTAAAGATGGATAAGATTTAAGAAATTTTGAGTAGTTAATTTGCATGGACCAAAGGAACCAATGTTGCCAGAGTCAAATAAATGTTTTTGATTGAGTTAATTTAAGAAATGCTTTTGGTTTTGATGGAAGAAAACAATTAAGTAATTAAAAAATTGAAGTTATATAACTACTGCACAATAGGATGCAGGATATCATTTGTCTTTAGCTCAATTTTTCTTGAAGGCACGATAAACACTCCTTCATCAATAATAAATAAATAGATTATACAATAAATAATAAATAAATAAATAAATAAATAAATAAATAACTGTCTAGAAGAAAATGGGTGAGCTATTTCTTACATTAATTGGAGATAAAGATCATTCTCCAATAAGTATAGATTACTATGTGTGCAAAAAAGTTCACCAAATTCATAGGAATGGAAATAAGGGATAGGTTAGTGGACAGTTTTTTTTTTTTTTTTTCAAATCGTGGAAAGAAGGAGAGCTTGTGGGAAGTATAGAATAAAAGGAGAAAAGATAGAAGATTAGAAAAATAATAATAGATGAAATTGGAATTGTGAAAAATGGTGAGAAGAAGGCTGGATTAATAGATGAAATAGTAAATGATTATGTAATTTTTTTTTACCAAAACAAACTTAACTTCTTTCATTCATAAGAATAGAGTCAATAAAACGAGGAATATTGTTAACATAACTGCGTCGAGGTCAAAAATTGGCCGTCTTTGTAAGACAATGGGCAACCATATTCGTTTGACGCTTAACGAACTCTACCTCAAAGTTTGGAAAATCACAAAGTAAAAGTTTAATAGAGCGAATAATAAAATTAAATTCAGAACCACCTATGATATTGGAATGAATAGCTTGAACAACTTGTAGAGAATCACCCTCGAAAATAACATGATCAAGATGAAGGGCTAAAGCACTTTGGATAGCTTCCTTTAAAGCCAACGATTCCGCTTCTAGGATAGAAAACGAGCCAACATCCCAAGCAACACCTGCTTTAACAAAGTTCCCCAAATTATTCCGGATACACCAACCTCTATTAGTAGTTCCTTGGTGACGGTTGAAACCCGCATCAACATTACACTTAACCCAACCGGAAGGGGGGAATCCAAGAAAGAGTGGAAGGAAGAGCAGCCTCTCCATCCCGAGGATTTTGAGCCAACCACCACTCTTGCCACTTGTGAAAAGATAACCACCCAAGCCTTGATGCCTCCTCCTTCTCATTATTCCAAATAAAATCATTCCTGGTATGCCACAGTAACTCAATCATCATAGCAAAGCTCCCCTCCACCTTCCTATCCTCCCTTGTACACAAGTTCAAAATAAGAGATCGAATGTCATTAGAAAGAAGAAGGAGAGGTGCTACAATGTCGTACAAACCTGCTGTCCTCCAGCACTCGATAGTCTTGGGACATCCGAAAAAAACATGCCAATCATCCTCCTCCTCCCCGCAAAATTGACACATAATAGGACAAGGGACATGGTGTTGTCTTAACCGGACCCGGGAAGGCGAACAACCCGAGCAAATCCGCCAAAGAAAGTGTTCCACTCGTGGGGGAGCAATAATAGACCACAATCCATTCCAATTAACCTCAATATTCTCCTGAATAGGAGGCTTATTTCTACTCTTCCAAACACGATAACCGGAACGAACACTATATTGACCATCTTTCTCCTCCCTCCACACTAAACGATCAACAACGTCCTCCACTAACGGGACATAAGTGATAGCTTCCTCCTGGAAAATCAAACAGCTCTCGAATCAACCTCATATTCCACTATTTTACATTTGGCAACAACAAATCTTTGACCACCATATTATAGATACCATGTTGTTGAGGTCTCGGAACACATCTCTCATCTTTTCCTCGAATCCAAGGTTCCTGCATAACCTTAATTTGGCTACCATCACTTATACTCCACCTACAACCGAGCATAAGAACGTTTCTAGCTTTCCAAATACTCCTCCATACAAAACTAGGATTAGAACCAAGATTAGCTTCAAAGAAAGATGTTTTTAGGAAGTACCTTGCTTTGAAGAATTTGGACACTAAAGATTGCGGGTGACTCATAATAAACCATCCTTGCTTAGCCACCATAGCCATATTAAAAGCTCTAAAATCTTTGAAACCAAGACCTCCATCCTTCTTAGAACAAGCTAAACGGTCCCACGCCATCCAACGAATACCCTTACTGTTAGAACCTCCACCCCACCAAAAAGCATTCAACATTCTCTCAATATCATTAATCACTGCTTCAGGCAAAATAAATATACTCATCACGTAAGTCGGGATAGCTTGGAGAACCGATTTAATCATGACTTCTTTACCAGCTTTTGATAGGGACCGGCCTTTCCAAGAATTAATCTGTTGCCAAATACGGTCTTTGATGAAAGCAAAAGTTGACTTTTTACTCCTCCCGATCATAGAGGGCAGCCCTAAGTACTTTCTTGTCCCTAAGACATGACGGACTCCCATGATATTTGCAAGATCCTCCTGGGCAGGCAAACTCAGATTCCGGCTGAAAAAGACCTCGAATTTGGTTAAATTGATTTCCTGACCAGAAGCCTTTGCATAGATATCCAGAACCTCCATAAGATGATAAACTTCCTCCACGTTGGCCCTGCAAAATAGAAACCAGTCGTCAGCAAAAAGCAGATGCGATACACTAGGTGCCCCTCTGCAAATTTGGATACCATGGATATCTCCTCTCGCTACAGATTCCTTGATGAGGGTCGAAAGACCTTCAGATATAAGAATGAAAAGATAAGGCGACAGTGGGTCGCCTTGCCTGAGTCCTCTTCCTGGCACAATAGGTCCAACTGTGTCCGAGTTAACTAGAACCGGATAGTGAACTGACGTAACACACATCAAAATCCAGTGTGTCCACTTCTCCGAAAACCCCATCTTCAGCATCATACTTCTTAAGAATCCCCAATCCACCCTATCGTAAGATTTGCTGATATCAATCTTAAGAGCTAACTGAGCTCTCCTACCACGTGTCTTTCTCTTAAAGGAATGAATGATTTCAGATGCTATCATGGCATTATGCAAAATAGACCGACCTTCAACAAATGCAGATTGTTCCTCCGAGATACATTTATCTAATAACGGCTTCAACCTATTCGCCAGCGCTTTAGCAATTATCTTATAAATGACATTACATAACGATATTGGCCGAAAATCCTGCATTCTATTAGGATGATTACACTTAGGGATCAAACAAATATTAGTATCATTAATGGCATTAGGAAAATAGCCTCGATGAAGCCACAACGAAGCTGCCTCAAAAATGTCATTCCCACAGACCTCCCAAAAATGTTGATAGAAATCGGCATTGAAACCATCAGGCCCTGGAGATTTATCCGGGTGCATCTCAACCAACGCCGCATAAAACTCATTTTTAGAAATAGGGGAGGTCAGTTTACTGTTATCTTCCAAAGAAACACGCTGCCAGCAAAAAGATTTTCAAAATAATTCTTAGCAATGTCCCCTAATCCTTGCGGGTCTGTGACCATTCTACTATCTTCATGGTTCAAGCTCACAATTTTCTTAAAACTCTTTCTAGCAGTTGCAGATAGATGAAAGAATTTCGTATTCAAGTTCCCATCTTTTAACCAATGCATCTTAGCTCTTTGTCTCCAGTACAAGTCTTCGCGAATCAAGGCTTTGTTATACTCCTGTTGAGCCTCACGATACCGCTATGTCGAATGCGAATCAGCACCACCTCTATTTAACTCCATCACTGCCTTGTATCGATCCATATCTCCCTTCCTGTTTCTTCGCAAATTACGGCTCCAATTCTCTAGACTTTCAGCACACATCGAGATGCGCTTAACCACATCAATATGCTCCTCACAATGCCAACCATTACTGACCACCTCTGTTATACCGTCTTCCTGTAACCAATTGTTTTCGAAGCGAAACTGAAAACTCCTACCAACTCGTTGTACCGGAGCACAATCTAAGAGAATGGGGCTATGATCGGAATGCGATGCGATAAGATTAGATAACTTAGCAAGAGGAAAAGACGCCAACCATTCGGAGTTAGCAAGAGCTCTGTCAAGTCTTTCTTCTATCATATGATCAGTGAGAGCTAGATATGAGTGGAGAGAGATTGTTTTAACCACTTGCATACAAATAGAGAGTGGAAAAGTTTTGGTGGGGTGGTTAGGTTTTATAATACGTGAAAAAAATTTATATATAAAAGGAAGAGGGTAGTTAAGTTTAGGAAGAGGATGGTTAAGTTTTAAGAAACATGGGTATGTTTAATAAATAATTAAATAAAATAATAATAACATTAATAAAATAGAAAAGGTTTAGCTAATAAAATAAATATTTTAAGAAACATGGGTATGTTTAACAAATAATTAAATAAAATAATAATAAAATTAATAAAAAAAGAAAAGAGTTAACTAATAAAATAAGTAAATAAAATTAAAATTAAAATTATGAAATTACAAAGTTAATTTCAATTTTGGCTCCAAAATTATGAAGAGATTTAACAACTTTAATTAATAAGATGATTAGAATAGTGATTTGAAATAATAACATCAATTGTGAAGTAGTATAGTGAAAAGTTGCTATTAAGATGTCTAGGGTGGGTTCAAATCTAGCCAAAAGCAAAAATTTTGGAATGTTTATTTAGAATGAAATATGCCAAGTCACGTGCCTCGCGTATGACGAACAACCACATCATATGTCACCCAAACAAAAGTTGACACCGTATTAAAAAAATGGACGGAAAGGACTAACGTGGACCTTTCATTAATTATTGTTATGATGTCTCATTACGGTAATCATAGTTTTTAATCAAGCTTCCAGGATTTTGCCTTGCCTTTCAAGTTTCTACATTTCATTGTGTAACGTCTAGTTTTGGGTCGGACCCGCATTATTATCCCTCATGTTTTCTCCTATTCAGGTCAGAATTTTGCCTATAATAGAGACATTCCCATCTTATTCTCTTCATTCAAGATTTCCGCATTCTGAATCCTTTCTCCTATCTCCCGTCTTCGCTATATAAATTTTCTTATCTATTTTTATTTTCGAGTGGATTTTTCGTGCCATCTGCAACAAATATAAAAACCAAATACTAAGAGTGATATTTATACCATATTTAACTTATCATTGTGTCATTAAAAGATGTAATTCTAAATGATTATTTATAGTGCAAGTATTAAATATAGAATTGAACTATTTTATCTTGAAGGCATAGTTATTAAATGATTGTTTTGCATAATGTCATAAGACGTCTTAATGAGTCCGCGACTCAATTCGATAATTTTGTTGATACAATTTTTCAAAACCTCAAAACCACAAAAAAAGCATATAAAAAATACATGAGATCTTTAAACTTTCATACTATGCACGTACGTAAGAGATAATATTTATTGACTTTTTTTATTATTACAATTTTATTTATTAATTTCAAAAAACTGACAGAAGTGAAATAAAGAGTTTGTTTTCTTCCATGGCTCCACTTTACTACACTATTGATAAGACCTGTGCATTAGAGAGACAGAGAAAGGAGATTTCATGATGTGTAATTTGTAAAGGGGGATATTTGTATCTTGACAGATTAATACTACCACTAAAATTAAAGCTTGGGAAAATCTCCGACATATATTCGACCACTTTTTTAATGCGCTTATAATTCTCTTTGCATAGAACTTCTCCACTGTTGTGAAAGGGCATACATACTTTTGCTTTTGTGATTCTCTTTCTATAGAAGCTTCTCTTATACGTGGTGTTTGATAAAAGACTAATGTTATTTTGACCCCAAATATTACATCTACGTGTAGAACAAATATAGTAAATAGTAACTTTTTTATTTTGATTTTTTTATAATTTTTATACTAAAATAACTTTAGTTAATAGTATATAAAAATATGGTTAATACATTTTAGAGTTTGGTTATCGAATATTCTGAGATTAAATATTAAATATTAAATCTTACGTAGTAAATCAACTTTGGTTAATATTATGTATAAAGTTGGCTAATACAATTCATAACTTGGTTAATGAATTCTCAAAGATAAAACTTATATTAAATAGTAAAATAAAGTTAGTTAATGAAGTGTAAAATTTGGTTAACACATTTATAATTTAATGTTGGTTAATAGTATGTATTTAATTGATTAATTAAGTAGTTGAAGGGTTAATGAATTTTAAGTAAAATAAGTGGTTAATAGTGTACATTTTTGTGGTTAATATAATTGTGAAGTTGGTTAATGGCACATCCTTATATTTGTGTTATAAAATAAATTTTAAATTTCTTTAAAAAAAATTTAAAAATAATATTATTTTAATTAAAAAGTATTGTTCACCGTATAAATACGATGAACAGTGTATACTGTGTAGTATTTGGTGTCATTATTTAGTGTCAAGATAGCATTGCTGTTGATGAAAAGAACTAGATGAAATATAATTTAATACTACTTCAATTTTTTTACTGTAAGCCATCACACGTTTTATTTTTTGTCGAAATAAAAAATTAAAAAAGATGGATGGTTGAATCTCTAAGGAAAAACGAACCTTGTCAAGACATGATTTGAGATATCTCGAAATCCTACAAGAAACATTGTGATAAATAATGAAAGGTTTGAATTAAAATTGGCTCAGTTGTTGAGTGGTGTATCTGATGTCAGATCTGGTGGTGTTGAGGTAAATAAGCTTGCAAATTGACCTTCTATATGATAGTATGTATTTATAAGGATCATTATTATCATTGCACAATTTGATGGAAGGATCAGATAAGGTAGAAGCTGGTTTTGATCCAAGCAATCTTGAATTTTCTAGAAGATCAATACAACATTTTCTTTGGCAAAGTGAAAAATCAATTTTAGAATGATCCACTTCTAATCCTAGAAAATATTTGACAATGCCAAGATTTGTTTTTGAATATTTGATGGAGAACTGCTTTGATTATTTGAAATTCAACAAGAGAATTTCCTATTAGGATCACATCATCAACATAGACAAGGAGAATTGTGAATTGTGAGTTCTGGCCTTTTACAAATAGTGAATGCTCAAATGAAACTTGTTTGTAGCCATGATGGTTAAGAAAGGATGTTAACTTCTCATACTATTGTCTACTAGCCTGTTTAAGGCCATATAAGGACTTAATCAACTTGCATACTTAGTTTGGCTTGGAGGATGTAACACTGGGAAGAATTACCATATAAACATCCTCATGTGACTTGCCATGTTAAAAGGCATTATTAACTTCAAGTTGATGCAAATGCCACATGTCACTACAAGGAAAAAGACATATTGTGACACACACTTTTAGTGACGCCTTACTATTAGTCACTAAATATCATTTTTACCTACGGTTAATCTGTCACCATTTGTCATTGAATAAAGATCATGTTGTTACTCAGCAAAAAAAGTATTAATCAATTTTTTTCATTTATAAAAAAATTATTATTTTCAATAAAAACAAAATAAAATATTTAAATAATTTTTTAACAAAAGTTAATTTTTCGTCCGAAAGCAATTTATCCTATGATAATTCAACAATTTCATTTTTATATTTTATAATCTCAAAATTAATTTGTTCTCCATTGAAACCTTTACCCTAATCAAAACTCACTTCATCTTCATAATCAAAAATCACTTCATCTAAGCCTTTACGCTAATCAAAATCACTTCATCTTCATAATCAAAAATCACTTCATCTAAGCCTTTACCCTAATCAAAATCACTTCATCTTCATAATCAAAAATCACTTCATCCTCTTCGACCACTGAAATCGTTTTTTTTCGCCTCACTGCAAATTACTCAATCTCTTCATTCCATCATGTGAAAATCGTCAATCGATAGAACGAGGAAGCAAAATTTCTCTTAGGTTAAGTATATATCGACGATTGAATCTTTTAATTGATCTGAAGTTTATGTGTTATTGTATTCCATTTTCGTATTCAGATCTAAAAAGTATTGGGAATTTAATTTTGGACGCAGAGCTAAAACTGATCTGAAGTTTCATATCTTCAAACTCAGAACAATCTATAATGGCTTCAATCAACGGATTCCCATTACCTGAGACGCTAGGCATAAATTGGAGGCTCGAATGCGACTTCATAATTTAAGGTATATAGCAATTTTGAAGATAACTGTTTTTTTTCATTAGTTTGCCGATAAGAAGTAATTATTGTTCATTATGCTTGACAAATATAGTGTTTCTTACCTTTCAACTGATGAAGTAATAGTTATGGTACTTGATATGATTAACTGGAAACTTGTAACGTGTATGATAGAATACTAGGCTTCCTTCCATTCTGATGATTTTATATCTATGTTAAAATAGCTTGGAAAGTGGGTTGTTTTTTAGTTATGGTATCTGAAATGGAACTCACATCGATAATGTTAAATTGAACTCGTTATCAGTTGTTTTGTACCTATTTAACGGACTAGAAGATAACCTACAGCTTTCTGATTAACTCGCCCTGACTTAGACAAGTGTTTAGTATTATTTCAATAAGTTTTTATGAGAGAGGCACATGTTTCCAGCGAGATGCAACAGCGATATGGTCATTGTTTTCCATTACTTCAAGTTTGAAAGATGCCTGGAAAGCGGTTAATAATGTTTTGTCGTGTCTGGAAAGTGGTCACTAAAGTTATGGCATGTTCGGCGAGCATTTAATAATGTTACGGTGTGTCCGACACTTTTCAATTTACTAATTTTGATTACACCCCTGAAGTTTGTGTGGAGAGTTTGATATTTATTTGTTAGAGGTTTTTGTCATCTCATCATGCATTACTTTTTATATAAGTCTCATCATGCATTACAGTATATTGTTGCATTAGTTTCTGGTAAAATGTGTTAATGTTTGAAGAAACAACTTTCCAATGGTGTTGGTGAGGAGGAATAAAGTGACTTATAATATTCAATTATACAGAGGCTAATTTCTGCCTGGTTTCACTGTCAAATTAAAAAAAGTCTAGATTTTTCTTAATAATATCTTCTGTTATCCTGTTTTTAGAAATGTAATCCTCTAAAGAAAATTTATTATCAGTTAGAAACCGTTACTTTGATTAGGAGCAAATATGAATAAAATGATGTTTTTGTGGCATGTATCTATTTGATTTGGCATGACATAAATGGGGATATCCTCTATCCAATTGTACCCAAAGGGGGAATGGATAAACACAAGATGAGAAAGTGAGTATTAAAAGGAAAAATTTTATATAACCTTTAGCATAGAGATGAATTGAAACTTCTTTTTTGTGGTTGAATGTTTTTGTGAAAAACGAAATACTTTGGTGCTAAGGTTTCCATCTCAAAGAACTTGAGGCTTTGTTGGAAATAAACATTGCTAAACTAGAGTCTAGTTTCAGGTTGACGTGCTGTTCAAAATATGCATAAAAAATGAAAGTGAAATTCAAGGTTAGGAATTAATTCACAAGTTTAACTTCAAAACCATTTTTTAGAATGTATATGATTTATATCCTATTAGTAATGACTAGCTAAAGTTTAAGATATGATGTTTTGTAGACAACCAACAAAGTTTAGGATGTGAATTGTGAACAAAAATCTTTGATAGTGTTTATGAACAAAAATCTTTGATAGTGTTTATCTTTGTACTGAATAATGTTATCATATTTGTTCTAACTATTCTATTGGGTGTGAGTTTCTATGTAATTTTAAATATATATATATATATATATATATATATATATATATATATATATATATATATATATATATATATATATATATATATATATATATATATAGAGGAGGGATCAAATTACACCCGAAGAGTTACACCACGAGTTACACTCGTTCAATAACTACATCTCGAATTAATATTTTTTAAATTCAACCGTTGGATTGAAACATAATATCATATAGATCATACCTATAAAGTTTGAGCTTAATCTATAATGATTTACTATGTCATTGAATTACATTAAAATTAACGTTATATGAAAGCTCATTTTGACGTTAATCTTTGGATATCTTGATGATATAGTAAATCATTATAGATTAAGCTCAAACTTTATAGGTATGATCTATATGATATTGTGTTTCAATCCAACGGTTGAATTTAAAAAATATTAATTCGAGATGTAGTTATTGAACGAGTGTAACTCGTGGTGTAACTCTTCGGGTGTAATTTGATCCCTCCTCATATATATATATATATATATATATATATATATATATATATATATATATATATATATATATATATATATATATATATATATATATATATATATATATATATATATATATATATATATATATATATATATATATATATATATATATATATATATATATATATATATATATATATATATATTATGCCACAAATGATTATGAACTTTCACATGAGGGTTAGGAAGCAAGTTATAAGAATCAAAGTATAGAAGTCATTGGTGTTAACTTTGTGAAGTAATTCTTAAGCTAGCTCAAGCATTTTAGCAATGTATTTGGAAAAAATGGAAGAGAGGAGGAATGTTGTTTTCTTATTTTTGAGTTATATGCAAGCTGAAAATAGTTGCAATAGCCAGATAGCAATTAGTATTGAATTGTCACATTTTCTTAAATTATTTCATACTGGAAATGGTTGTTTGAGAGGAATCAGTGTGAATTTTTTCTTAGAACTGGTTCATTGACAATGGGAGAATATCAGAGTAAGTTTATGCTCTGATAAATCGAAGCCTCTGTCAGGAGTACAGGGGAGCTAAGTATAAAGAAGGAACTTCAGAGTTAAATGTAATCATACTTGGCCAGCATGCAGTAGAAATTGACTATGATTCTTTATATGACACTTTTAATGTTGAAGATGAAAACCTTGACCATAGTGATGATGAATCAGTGGAGATTTTGAATGAATGACTTAACTTTTCTGTTTCTTGCATGTAGGTTTTTTTTGTTAAAAGAAGAACTGAGTATCTCTTTCTAACTCTAACTTAGTTTCATTTCATGAATGATGCTGCATATTTAATAAATTCTAGTGTTGAAAACTGAAAAACATCAAGCATCATGACTCACTTGTCTGTTTTACATTTCACGTATATATGCAGGTGAGATTAAGAAGACTAGTGGAAGAACTACGTCATTGAGTTGTCCAAGTAGAAATAGAGCTGAAGAAATATCTGCCAAATTCATCTCAAGCAATCCTTTCAGCTGGTTGGTCCTTGTTTTCAAATGAAACTAGACTGAAATCAGGAGATATTTATGTATTTGAATTGATAAACAAACAAGATTTAGTTTTTAAAGTTCATGTTTTCTAAAGAGACTAAGTTATTACTTGCTTATAATTTTGTTTTAATGTGACAAGGACCAATGTTTAACCCCAGCTGAGCTTAGCGAATCTGATCAAGACATTCGTTTTGTTCGCCTACCCGTCATCAAGTAATCTTCTTTACATTGTTGTTATTGTTATTACTTATTTGTATTTAGTTTTCAATTTTGTCTGTAGTTATAGTTTGTTTCTAAAACTAATTTGAGTTAATCAACACATTGACATGGGAATTTCTTTTTCAATTCTCATTGTGCAACCTAGTTGTTTGCTAGGATATTGCACCATTGTGCACTCTATTTTGATAGATTTCTTTTACTGGTAGCTCAAGATTATGACAACTGTTATTTTCTGGTCATGTTCATTTTTTGTTATTGGTGTAATTGGTTGTGAAAAAGAAAGTTACAGGTGTAGGTTGGCCGCGAGTTGTCGTGAGTAGTGGTAAGCGGCTGTTCAATTCTTGTTGCATTTTCCGGCTCGGTGTTTTCTGTTTTGAAGTTTTCGTTTCGTATTTTGTGGATGTTGCTTTGACTTAGGCATGATTTGAATTTGTGTTGTGAACGAAAATAGCGATTGCTAATTCAGATTCCTTTTTTTTTTCGAATTCAAATCGTTGTGGTTTTGAGATGTCAAAAACTATGATGATATTGTGAATTGTTCTGGATTAGTTTATGGTTGGTACTTGTTCTTCTTAGTTTTAGTTCTAGTTGTTTATGATGAAGATGTGAATGAATGGTATGTTTGGAAAGGTTGTGTTAATTGTGTGATTTTTTTGTTGACATGTTCATTGTTGTGATGTAAGGTTATTGTGGATGATGATTTTGTGTCATAAAAAAGGGTGATAGAATTTTGGAATTGAATGAATGAGTGAAAAATTAGTTTGATGAAAAAAGTTTGTGTTTAACAGGTTGGATGAGGTTTGAAACTTGGTTGTGAAGATACAAGACCATTCAAAATTGTAGATACATGAGAGTGAAGATACAAGACCATTCAAAATTGTAGATACATGAGAGTGAAGATACAAGACCATTCAAAATTGAAAATACAAATATATTTGATTTCTTTTGTCAGAATCGTATATTTAATTTCTTGTGTAAGATTCTAAGTATATTGAATGATACTTCTATGTTGAAATATTTGAATTTAATAGAAAATGAGATAATTGTTTAATTTTAGTTATTTAACTTTGTCATAGTTCTTAATGTATTTTAAAATATTTGTAAAGAGTAATTTAATTTTAATATTAGTAATATTCTTCAATTAAATTAAAAAGTAAAATTATAAATTTATTATATTTTGATATAATTTTTTATTGAACTTTTAGTGACAGCTAAAAGAAAATAACTCGTAGGTATAGTTCCTATTATTTAAAATACTCATAATATATAGTGACACTTGTTGCAACCGTAGGAAAAAGATTAGCCGTAGCTAAAAGTTATTGTGACAGTCTATTTGGCGTCACACAACACCCCCTTATAATTGACGCCAAAGGTGGGTGTCACTCAAAGTCTTATAAACATCTACCTACAGTTTATTGACTTTTAGTGACAGTTTTTGAATGTCACGAGAAGTCAATTTTCTTGTAGTGTGTGAATGGAAGCAAGAGCTAATAGTACAAGTTTGACTATGATTAACTTTGGAACATATGATTAAGTATTAGAATAATCCTTACCCTCTATCTGGTAATAGCCTTTGGAAACTAATTTAGTATATGTTTGGTATTTCATTTAACAAAACGCCACCTTGCGTTTATCCAAAAGCTACAACTTGTAGCTTCTATAAAACCACGTCCAAAAAGCATAGGGACGCGAGAATAGCATATGAAACGCAGTACCAAACACAGGCTTAGACTTGAATCTTTCAATGCTCGCATATAAATTATGTTTAATCTTATATATGTTTGAAGCCTTTGGTTTGGTGTAGGGTGGAAGATCAACAATTTTCCAACTACCAGTTTTACCAATAACAACTAGCTCAACTATCATAGCTTAATTCCAACAATCAAATTTTCATACCTCATTGTATGACCATGGTTCGGTTTATGTGGTTATAGAGAGACTATAGTGACAATGAGAATGAGACAATTGAGAATATGACAAATAATTAGATAAAGGGTATGAAGTATATGTTGAGGATTGATTTGGTAGATCATTAAAGGAAACACATAAATAGTATTTAAGATGTCATGGTAGATGTCTTAACCTTGATGATACCCAATTTAAAATGGACTCTATGACAAGTGAATGTGACTCAGCAGGAATGATATCTATGATAGGAGTGGTGTGGATAGAATCTAGGTTTTATGTTTACAATTTAGTTGTCTCGTGTCTTCTGGATTAAAAGAAACAAGATTTGGCTTATTGTGCAAGTCACTAATATATTCCCAATTATTTGTGACAAAGATTGTTTGAAAAGGAAGTATATGCTCATGAAAAATAATATTTTTGTGAAATGAATATTTCCTATGATTTAAGATCTAACAAGACAAAACTCTTATAGCCAACGATATAGGGACTTTCTTGCTCTGCAAGCAAGTTTGGTTATATGATTTTGTAAGGTTGATGTGTAGCAAAGGGAACCAAATAACTCGATTTGGTTTAGTTCAGGTGAAGAATATTGTAAAGTTTGCTTAGGTGATTAGTTATTTAGCAAAAGTATGTAGATATTAATGATGAATGTACCATATGAGACTAAATAAGATTAGAAAATATCACAAAGTCTAGACTAATAAAATAAGGATTTCCCTACATTAAGGAAATGTTTATTTTTTTCTTCCAACTCTTCCATTTTGTTGAGGTAACTCCACACATGACCATTGAAGTATAATACCTTTAGATGTATAAAATGTAGGAATGAGGATCTTGTTAGGAATTTAAGAAGGATTTTTCAAAAATTTGATTCTCTTAGCGGAACAATCTTGATGAACGGATCTTAACTAAGTCACTAATCACAAATCAAACACTCAAATAAATATTCTAGGAATACCTCTTGAAGTGTGCTTTAGCATTACAAGTGGTACATAAAATCAGTGGTTTCAAGTTAGAACCAACAATGATGTCATTACAAATGGCAAACAAGTCACTTAAAAAACCAGTTTAGAATAATTGATGATGTCTTGGTCAGAATAGACAAACTCTTATTCCCAGTAGACTTTATTATAATAGTCATCAAACCTAATAGAGTCACCCCTCTCATCTTGGCCAAACAATTTATGAAGATTGTTAGGATGATCGTAGACATTAAAAAGGAGACATGAGAATAAGTGTCAAAGACAGAGAGGTATGCCTTTATGTGTTTGAAATCACATGACACCAAGATGTCAATTTAATGATATTAAACAAGCTTTTTTTTTTGGAAGGCAACCAAAATTTTATATATATATATATATATATATATATATATATATATATATATATATATATATATATATATATATATATATATTTTAAAAAAAAATTGAAACACAAAAAACCAGATTTTATGATAGTCTACAGTGTCTTTTCTAATAAAATTTTCCAAGAGCACATTACCGCTTAGTAAACTCAGTGCATTAGCGGATTTATTAAAGCACTCATTCATGTTGAGTGAACTCTGGTTTTCACCAAGAGAGAAACCCTTTATTTCAAAAAATTCAAAATTCAAAGTTCATCAATCTTCACACACACATACACATCAATGACCAAGTTTTTTCACTTTCTTCTCCAAACAACGAATGGCTCCGAAAAGATCCCCAATTGGAAGGAAAAGGCAAGAAGCATGGTCATCTCGTGTACCATATGATCGCCATAGGTTCAAAAGTCACGTGCATGAAGAGTTCTACAAACAATTGAAAAGAAAGCCACTAATCACTAAAAGGGCCAAAGGGATGGGTCATAATTATTATGGCGAACCCGCATGGCCTAACGATCTTTTATATATTTTTCCAGTAGTTATTCTGGGTACTATTGCCTGTAACGTAGGCTTAGCGATTCTCGAACCATCAATGATTGGGGAACCCGCGGATCCGTTTGCAACTCCTTTGGAAATCTTGCCCGAATGGTCACTGTAAATTCCTTTTGAAGACATCTGAGGAGAGGGGGAAGGCCTTCGCGCCGGCAGGTCAAGTAGATGCAGCACATTGCATATGTATTATTGATATCCCAAGTTCAGCCGGAAGATCCAAGAGAATTTTTTGACTTTGTATGAGAACTCAATTGTAGAAAGTGGGGTGTGTTGGAAAATCCTCCAGAAAAAATTAACCTGGATATTATAAAAGTGTGCTTGGATGAGGTAATTAAAATTTTGTAAGAAAATTAAAATTCTATACAATTCAAATGATTCAATTGAAATATATTTATTTTTTAAAAAGTTATTTGATAGAGTATTAAGATAATTCATTGTTAGATTTTTTGAGTCATTTTAAATTTTTTTAAATATTTTGGGTCAAAACTTAAATTTTAAAAATAGGAACTAATTTGCAAAATTTAAAATTTATAGAAACTCACTTGAAAATTATTATGGAATAATTAGCAACTTTTTTGGAAATTTTAAGGATCGATTTAGAGATTTTGAAAAATATGGGACCAATTTGCATAATTTAAAATAATAATATTAATCAATTTGATATTCAAATTCTATAGAGTGAGAGGAATTTGAAATTCTTTGACTTTTGGTGTCTTTTCAAGATCATTAAATTTAATTTGGACAAAATCCTTCCTAAATTTCTATCATTTTAACCATTCTTAATTTTTTATCCAAATAATAAATTTTATACACACTCATTTTAAATTCCCACAAAATATTATATATTTTTATTAAAATACCTCATCCAAATATATTCAAAGAGGATTTTTCACAAACGCTAAACTTTCAGTTTCAGAGGATGCGTCACTTTTAAGATTGTCTTAGGTGAAAGGTCGCTTAATTCCATATAATAGAGATGATATTCAGGAGTACTTGGAAGATGCTTATTTGGTAGACCACAATGAGATAGACGCGTTTTCTAAGCAAGTTGCAAGGCGCAATTGAAATTATGATCAAATAACGGCTGGCATTTGCAATGAAGAAAAGACATATGAATTAGGCAGAGACGGAAGGCCTATCTGATTTAAGAGCACCGCAACTCAAACGTGGATGACCTTTATCTTTCACAATGTCACACCTACAAATCCACAAATTTTTAAAACCCTGTATGTCATAAATTCAAATGTCAAACCTCCGCTACATTTTCTGGGATTAATCACAGGACTATGTAGAACATTTCAAGTAGACTTTTCAAAACAAAAAGGTAAAAGGGGAAGCAGAATAATCATGATTTTTGGCCTGCTGTTTGTTGCACAAGATTTAAGCACACATTAAACATTACCAACCACACCCTAATATCTCTAGGTTCAAATTATTTTATACAACTCCCAATACACATATTAAAACTACCATCACATGTAGAAGATAACAGTAATCACCACAATATAACAAGCAGTTTTCAGGCTTTGGTGCAGACATCTCCATCACAAACCCATCCATTTTGGGGCTTCTCTTCTTCCTTGGCACCATTTATGCTTTCTTTGTCTCCCAGTGCACAATTTGGATGGAGATCAAAGTCACAATCTTCACAGAAGTATGCCCAATCACGTCCCTCCTCATCGCAACCATCACAGTAATAAACCCTGCGGCGCGACAATATAAGCTCATGCTCATGTGTGTTGTGCGTCACCTTCTCAGGCCACCCCTTTGCAATTTCATCTTTATGTGCCTCTATTTCCTTTATTCTCTCCTCAGTGAAGGGATAAGCATCTGCCCCATAAAGCCCAACCAGATCTCGAGCTTCATGTGTGACAGTCCGGCCACTTGGTCCGATTGCCACGAGCTTGGGGATGCCAGATACCTTGAATTTGCGACTCAGCAATTCTTTCCTTGAGTCACCAAAGGGAAGTGCCAGCCATGGCATTTCCGCAAAGAATTTATCAAAGGAGTCTTGATCCCTGTCACTTGAGATGAAAACAACTTCTAGTGCAGCATTGTCTTGTGCCTTAATCTTATGGTATGCCTCAATGAGCTTTGGAAGAAATGCTCGGCATGGAGGACACCATTGGGCTGAGAAGTAAAGGAGGACGGTCTTCCCCTTTAATTCTAACACTGGAATCTGAAATATGGATAAATGACAAAATGTTAATATCAGATTAAATGAGAATCAATCAACATAGTTCAGTAAAATTTATATTATAAGAAGTTTTACCTTCTCCCCGCCATTCTTGATAACAAAATCCTGATCCCCAGACACCAAAAATGATTCTAGTGTTTGAGCTGCCTCCTTGGCCTTTGCTAATTCTTCGAGTTCAACAAACTTCTCAGGAGTGAATGGATATGCATCGATCCCGTGATCGCCAATGGCTTCAACAACATTAGTATGAAGAGTTTTCCCATCTGGCCCAATAATAACCAAGGTGGGGAGTTCTGATAACTCAAAGTACTGAATTAGTTTCGCGCAGGTTTTGTCCTTGAGAGGCAAGGATACCCAAGGTAAACTTTCTAATTCTTTCTGGAATGACTCTTCATCTTCATCAAGAGGTATAAACACAACCTCAAAATTCTCCCCATTTTCCTTCAGCTTCTTGTAAACCTCTTTAAGCTGTTGAGTAAATACTGTACATGGTCTGTATGAAATCACGCAAAAATACAGACCAACCGTCTTCCCTTCAAGCTCAGAGATAGGTGTCTGTGTGTACATGAAAAGATAGATTAGTTAATGAACCACTGAGTTGTATTAACAAAGAAACTACTATATTATCAACCATTTCTTATCTCATTTCTTCATCTACGATAAATAACTAAGGGTAATACTGACCAAAACCATAGTTAATATTGATTTGAACTTTGTAAACAAATTGAAAAGGAGCAATTTTTTCTACATAAACAACAACTATATCATACATAGTGATGTTACTAGCTTACTTTTTTTCCATCCGCCGATATCACAAAGTCTCGAGAACTCGAGACCAATACCGACTTCAAGGTCTGGTTTCTCTTAGCTTCCTCTTCTCGATCTTTCAATTCTTGTACCCTTTGTGATGTGAAAGGGTATCCTTCAGCTCCATACTCACGGACAATATCAACCCCGTCTTCAGCAACAACTTTGCCAGTTTCATCAAGCAACACAAGATGAGGAATGCCGTTGACATGAAACAGATCATCGAGACGACTGCGCGTCTCTGAATCAGAATAGGGTACAGCCAACCACGGCATCTTGGAAAAGTAGCTCTGAAACTCCTCGTCATCTTCATCAGCGGAGAGAAAAACAACCTCGAAATCACCTTTTGGAGAGAGTTCGTTGTAGACTTCCACCAATGCTGGTGTGAATCTTTGACATGGACCACACCATGAGGCTGAAAAATAGAAACCAAGCTTCTTTCCTTTCAAACTGTCAATTTTCACCTGTGAAAATCAAAATTTCAAAATATAAGAAATAGTACAAATTAAGCTACCACTTCAAACAACACTTATAAACCTCTAAAGCACGGACACCAGAAACATGGACACTGATGCTGAGACGTAAACACTCAGAGAACAATTTCAATGAATATACTAATGGATGATTTATCAAATTGAAATTACAAATTGATGATGCGTACAATTGCATGAAAAATCAACAAAAAAGCTGGAAAAAGGGAAGAAGAGGAGTAACGGTGGAGGTAGTACCTGATCGCCGTTGTTCCGAATGAGAAAATCTCTATCGGGAGAAGAGAGAATAGAGTGAAAATCGTGAGTAACGTCAACAGAATCTGCCATTGCTAGTGGAGAATTGAGAGTGATATGGGTAATAAGAGAGAATAGAGAATAGATAGCGAGAATTGCAAAACAAGGACTGCTTATTTATAGTTGGTTTGGAAAGGTACTTTAATTAGGGGCTAAGAAAACTAAATTATCTTATACCGCCTCTCCTTGATATACTATAACTAAATTTAATAATCTATTAAATTATAATTTTTAATGAATTTTTTTAAAAAATGTTTAATATGATTTTAAATTGGCTAAAGTACTTTTTTTATGATTTTCAAAAATTCGAATAATTTTAATTAGTTTCTTTTTTATTTTTTTAATAGAAAATCGATAAGATATTTATATTTTAACTTTTATTTTTTATTTATCAAATTTTACAATAAATTTATGCCCAATAATTTATCATATTTTACAAAAAATTTGTTATTGTTATTTAGAAAATGAAAATATCATTTAAGGCAAATATATAAGAGAGAATAAAAAATATTTAAATTTAAATAAGAATATCAACTTCTTAAATTAGATAAAATAAACACATCAAAATTATAATTATTATGTCTTTGAAATTCTATAATTTGATTGTTGATGTTGATGTTTAATATAGTATATAATATAGTATATATATCATATGACTTAAATTAAAAATATTTAATTTAGTATTAAATGTTTGATTTTTTTATTTATAAAATTGATTGTGTTCAATAATTTTTGTTAATTCTTTTAGTTTTTTTTAATTTGATAGAATATTAATGATAAAATTATTAGTAATATCTTTATTTATTTATTACAACAAAAAAATAAATAAAATAATAATTATAAATAAATATTTATATTAAGATAGCAAAAAGTGTTAAAAGTGTGACAAAAAACCTCACACAAGACAATTGCTACAACTACAAGTCTTTGTCACCCATCTTTTCCGACTAAAGTTATGCTTGTTTATTATATTTGAAAAGAAAAAAAAACCTGTGCTATGCAAATATAAATAAGCTCAATTACCATAAATAGTAAATAAATATTCAAAATAAAAAAAAATATATATGATTCCGTCTTTCTAATAATAATAATAATAATAATAAAATTTAAAGATAGTACATCGTCACTCTAAAATAATTGTACACATTCAACCAATAAAAACTCTTAAATTTGCCATGTCATTTTAATATTTTAAAAATAAAATTAAGATTTATTGTGATGCATACTACTCATTAAATGCACGAAATAATAATAAAGTTAAATTATAATTTTAGTCCTTCAATTTTGTCTGATTCACAAAATTAGTCCCTCTATTTTAAATTCAAACAGTTTTGGTTTTATATTTTCAGGACTGTCTTTGAGGGGCATGCAAGGCCTCAAATTGTTTACGATAAAATTATAACTAAACAGGGCCTCGTAAATCTTTACAACTATTAAAATGGGTTAAATACGGTCTTTAATTATTTTTTCATGATTGAACCATGACTAATCTACACAGAGTCTCCAAAAAATTAAGACGGTCTTGCCTATTTTAAATTCTAACAAGTTTAGTTCCTCTCTCACGTTTTTTTTAAAAAAATCGATGAGATTTTTTTCGTTTTTGAATTTATATTTTTATATTTTAAGTACAACAATATATTTATATTTATATATATATATATATATATATATATATATATATATATATATATATATATATATATATATATATATATCATAATTTGTCATGTTTCATAAATAATTTATTATTTAAAAAATAATAATATTGTTAACTTTAAGTGAAAAGTATGAAAGAAATCAAAACTCTTTAAAATTTCAGAATCAAAATTGTTTAAATTTAATACAGAAAAACTAAAAATATTTAAATTTAAAATAGCAAGATCAATTTCGTGAATAGGCTTATTTTATTACTACCTCTGTTCCTTTATATAAGAGACAATTCACTTTTTAGATTCATTGAATAATTAATGTATCTAGTCAATATACATACCAGATACATTGATTATTCAATGAACCTAAAAAGTGAAATGTCTCTTATATAAAGGAACGGAGGTAGTATTATTCTACTTGACACTATATTTTCATTTTAATTTGATTAGCTTGTTTAACTTTCATAATACGGTATTTATTTTACTCTTGTAATAAATATCCATTTGGTCTTCGTCAACTTATAAGATTCATGGAATATCATAAGCATCTTCTTAGCAAAACAGTGTGTGAACGCATTGATCTATCCAACAACTATCGATAACGTGTCGTCGTTTCATTTCATTGGTGAAACTATTAACAATAATAATAGGCAACGACTTCACTCACGTCAACTTTTTCTGAAAATAAAAAAAAACACAAATGGCTCTATTGTTCTCTACTTGATTCCTTCTATGTTTTAATAGAACAACTTCGTGAACAAGAAACACGTTCACCTTTTCATTAATATATTTAAATTTATTGACCGTCGATTTAATTCTTTTTTCCTCTTTATTCCTTTAATATATACTAAGATAAGAAGTCTTTTTTGTCTTGTATAACAAGTTTACACATTTTCATTTCTTTGTTTTTTCTTTCAAATTTTGTACTAAAATGATAAGGCAAGGTTGTGTGGAATGATGTGTACACATGAAGAAATGGAAACTCGAAAACGACTTTTTAGAGAAAATAGTATTAATTTTGTGGCAATTATAATTTTTATTTAGAAAAAAAAGTATGGTTTCTTGCATCTTAGAAATTCTAAGTAAATTTATTAATCACATTGAAAAATCTTTTTTAAATATATTTGTGGCCCCTTCATTAACTTTTTTAGGTTTTTTTAAGGGTGGCAAACGGGTATGTCTGCCCCATTTAGACTCGTCCCGTAAAAGCCCGCAAAAAAACGGAGCGGGGCGGGCATAGTTAACGACGCGAACCTTAAACTTTGGCCCGCCCCGCCAAAAAGTGAGGGCGGGACGGGCAAAGCCCGCGGTCACTACACCTATTAAGCTAAAAATGCAAAATTTTATGTTAATTTCCATGCCCGCAAAAGTCTGCATGAAAAACAGGACGGGGCGGTCACATTAAAGGGTGTGGGCCTAAAATATTGGCTCGCCCCGCACTAAAGTGCGAGCAAAACGAGCATGCCCAACGGGTCGATTCCGTTTTGCCACCCCTAGATTTTTTTTCTTAAATAACCCTAATGCCTATACAAAATCATGGGTTTATAAGTTGTTGTGTAATATTTGTGAGAGTTCTAAAAAAGGACGTTCCCGTTCAAGAGTGGCGTCGTTTAGACGATATTACTGATGACGTGTGTAATGTTGTTGGTCAAAGGAGAAAGAGTCCACCACTACTCTTGGAAGATTAGGTGGTCAAGAACTTCTTATGATCAGGAGGGAGCGATGGACGCCCCTAAGGGTTACCCAAGCCCTAGAGCTCTATAAATAGAAAGAGACAAATCTTAAGTGATACAGATCACACCCTACATACGCTTATTACCTAAGCACACCCTTCAATAACAAAGTCTTTCACCTCACGTAAGCAGGACATTTAAAAACCATAAAACACAATCGTACTAGGCTTTTCGCCGCCGTGTGCAAACCCTACCCACCATACAACGTAATATACCTACTAAGGCCCATGAGTGTCCATGCTTTCTGAAGTGGCAAGACGCACACCAATACCTTTTGACCAGTTTAGTGACGCCTACCGTGGGGCCCTGGTAAAACTAACTTGGGCCACACATTCTTCATCATCATCACCCTAGTCACTACTACCCTTGACTCCTAAAGCTAGCTGTAGCAACCTGCCCTAAAAATTAGATTTAGAGTCGCCACCTATTCTACCAGGGTGAATAGGAAACCCTACGAAGTTAAGAAATATGGGTAAGTTATTATATTCAGGTCAAGGGAAGGTGTTAGGCACCCTTAACCCTTTCCTAAGGTTTTAAGTTTAAGGCAAAGGTTTGTGCTTTCAAGGGTGAATGGTAAAATTCGAACCTAATTAGAGTTTTGGGTAAGGGGACTCGCCTTGTTACCAAGTGCCTATGTACCTCCTTATGGAGGATCAGAGTCTACGTAGTTCGGGGAGTTGTACGCCTTAGAATTAATATGAGGATGTTTGAAGGTATTTTGAATTACCATACGCAGTTTGGTGGTTATCGCAGTTTTGAAATTCGTAGTTTGTGAAAGAGGTGCGTTTGAGATGGCGTACAACCCTGGTTATTATATGTTTCATTAATCGCGGTGATCAATGGGTTTGATCAACATAATTAACAATTTGAATAAAGAATTGCTAATTATTCTAATCGATTGATTTGATTATCACCATTAGCAAATTAATGTGTTTTAAAATAAATGTTTGAGGTTAATTTGGGAATTGAATTATTTTATTATTAACCATCGCAATCAATTAGTTTGATTAAAACGATTAATAAATTAATGAAGGTTTGTTAACTATCCTAATCAATCGATTCAATTATAACTATTAACAAATTAAAATATTTTAAATGGATTACTAATTATCGTTAATCCTCGTAATCAATAGGTTTGATTAAAATAAATAACGAATTTATAAAGATTACTAATTGTCATGCCCCAAAATTTGCCCACTATATTTCAAGATATTTTGGCTCAGATGGTCTCCACAGGCTCATGCAATCTCCGACTGAAAGCATGATCACTCCCCTCCTAAGCAATAAAGACCAAAACTAGGGTTTTGTCTCTCTCCAAGTAAAATCAGGTTCTGATAGCTCAAGTTGATTTCATGACCTCTCATATGCTTCAAAGGATCCTCATGCCAAGTTTCAAGCTCTGAATCATTAGTTTTCCCGATCAACTGTTCAAATAGTCAACAGTCGACTAGTTTGACCTAAAAGTCAGCTGTGGTCAAAGTATAGTCAAAATTTCTGATTTTTGGTCAACATCCTTATTTTGAAGTAAAATTCATCATTTGATCAAGGGTTGATCATGATTCACCAAGAAAAGTTCAGAAATCAACAAAATCAAAAGTTTCTAAATTAGGGTTTCATAGGAGAAAGTCAACTGAACTTTGACCAGCCATAACTTTCACATGGAACATCAAAAATTTCCCAACCAAATCTCAATTTGAAGGAAATTTAATTCTCTACAACTTTTTCTCTCACATGCCAAGTCTAAAAATGCTTCATTTGAGAGGTATGTATCAAAAGATTATAGGTCTTTTTTGAAAGTCATCCAAAAGCAGTTTTTTGTCAAAGCCCATATCATCAAGATAAAATCCTCAAATGGGAAAAAGCTTTAAAAATGGCTTGTAGAGGACATCTTGAGGTTTCCAAAAAGTCCTAGAACTCCTCCATATCTTAAAAATTTAGGGAGATATGCCTTTTCAAAGTTGGACCATTTTAAAGGAAAAAATATAAAATAAAAGGCCTCAAAATAAATTTCTTTGCAAATAGGCACATATTCTTAAGATCCAATCTCCATCTTCATGATATGTAGAGCCCAAAATCCAAATTGCCACGAATTTTTTATTTTTATTTGATTTGTTATGAATTATTATTCAATTAAAAGTGATAAATAATTCATATAAATCATGTAAAATCAAATATTTGATTTGGAAACATGTGAGAATCAGATTGAACCATCAATTAAACCATATATTCAATCCAATTTCGTGCAAAACAAGATTGGTTAGAAAAGATTGGAATTGAATCAATTTTAGGAAAGTTTAAAAATCAAATTTCTCAAGATTGCAATCTTTGGATTGAGCAAGATTCATTTAGTTTTTGGTGACCTAATGTGTTCCCTATAAGTACATAAACATGCTCTATGTTAGGGGACGGAAATATTCTGCAACAAGGAGCTCTAACAAAGTCAAAAATTGTGGAGAAAAAGTGAGCTTGCAGTCAAGGATCTAGGTGGATTCAAGAAATTCTACGCATAAAAAACGATTCCCAGGTGCATTCTGAAGCTATTGTGATCATCACCATCAATTGAAACGCCCAGGAACCCGCACCTACACGTTATGGTTTTCATCAAGTTTTTGAATTCAATTATGCCCAACTACGCATCATAAACTAATTTCAATTGCATATTTGTGTTTCCATTGATGTTTACAATCTTTCTGGATAATTAATTTGATTTTGGTGTCAGTTTAAGAGCTCTACCATGGCTAGGGTTCATAAGCTCAGAATTGGGGATTTCTAGTTAGGGTTGAAATTAACCAAAATCAAGGACCCTATCATGTTCATAAGAGTATTTTGGGTTGAATCATGTATTTAATTGGGATTTATTTTTGTTTTTAGTGAGTTTGTATGTTGCAGGGATTTAACCACGTTTGGAATCCGTGGCTGAAGGTGTTGGCAGTTTTCCAGAAAAATCAAGGAAGAAGAAGACCAGGGTGCGGGCAAATTTGATTAAAAAATGCGAATCGTTTGTTTTTAATATATATGGTTAGCGCGTGTTTATTAACAACAAAAGCGAATTGGAGTGATGGCAGGGGTATACTATACACTATGAAGTGCAATGTGTGGGGGCTCCGGTTCGACACTTACCTTCGCCAAATATTTTTACGAATTGTTATTTTTCCAGATTCCATGCAGGTCGTCCACAGGGACTCACGATACACTCTCCATCCATGGCCATCAGATCATTGCCCCTCTCAATCCAACACTCATAAGGCTGCAGGTGCACCATGATCCATCCAGGAAGCACCGCACATAAGCAAAGCTAAGTTTTTTTAATTCTTTTTTTATTTTTAATTACATAAATCTTTTTATTTGTTATTTATTTCTTTTCCATAATAATATTTTTATTTAAATCATCTTTTATTTGGTGAATAATATTTTCATGACATTTTGAATTTATTTAATCGAAGATTCGATTTTTCTCATAATAATAAAAATAATTGTTTTATAAAAACAATAAAAATTATTGTTTGTTGTACATATTTTATTTTAATCAATTAAATAATTAGGATTTAATCCAATAATTATTTAATTATTATATTTAGTCGACTTTTCGATTTTCTTAACCTTTGATTGTTATTTAAAATATTAATTTATTTACTTTTCATATTTTATTCAAGCCAGCTGTTTTAACCCTGATTTATCCCGATAAATTAGGGTTGTCGATCTTTAATGCACTAACTTTTCTCTTCTTCATTCGTAATTTTTAGGGTTGACCAGGGATGCGATGAAGGCTCGAGATACATAAATTAATCATTTTTATATCTTATTAATTCTTGCCTTTATCATTTTTTCTGCCTTTATTTCCCCTTTCTCGCAGGTGTTTATTGTAATAGCGTAGGATCATTAATCTGTGTTATTTTTCTGCGTGGTTAGTAATCTTAGGGAGTACAAGCCTTGAATTAACCTAGAATCACTAATTACAAGATAAAATAACTGAATCTAACCACCTGATTGTGCCACACACACACCTTTGGGTAACCCCTCTTGTTGCTTGTTGCCTTATTATTTGTTGCCTTGTTGCCTTATTATTTGTTACCTATAAGTAGTCAAGTCCCTCGATTCCGAGGATACCTAAAGCAAATGATGCCCTCAGTTCATTCATCATCAATTTTGTCCCTCGAGGTTGCCTTATAAACGATGAGTGTCCCCATTGCTAAGGTATCCTCGCCTGTTGCCTAAAAGATTAAATGACTATTATATCCTTCCCTTAGACTACCTGCCCTCTTTATGGCAGGGACAATCTTGTGGTGAACGATAATTTCGATGACCCTTTTCCAATCCACTGAAAGGACTACCTGCCCTCTTTATGGTATGGATAGCCCTTTCCCATTAAAGTGTAAAAGAACAATTTTAAAACTTAGGGTAGTTGCTACTAATTGCTTGCTCTAAATTCAAAATCTTCTTCACACTCTTTTCAAATACTTTCAAATACTTTCAAACAAGGCTACGCTTATTTACAAGCTAAAGTCCTTAAACAAAGTTTTACTATTCTCTTTCAAACTTTTCAAACAATTCAAACAAAGTGAGCTAAGAAATTAAGAGCCCATGGATAACCATGGATGCAAAGGGTGCATACACCTTCCCTTTGTATAACTTACCTCCCGAACTCAAAGTCTTTTAAAGATTTTTTTCTGTTCTTTTAGCCTTTTCTATATATTGGATAAAATAAAAGTCGGTGGCGACTCTTGCTATCCGCAACATTTTTAAAAGTCAGTTCTCCCACCGAGTTACAGAATTGGCGACTCTGCTGGGGATGCATTCGAATAAAAGAGGGGTTACCTTAAAGTTTAGGATTCACTTTAAATGTTTTCAATTGTTTGTATTGTTTGCTTTATATTTGTAGGCCTGTTTGGGTTTACTTGTGTGAAAGATCCTAACCCGGATCTGAGTACCTTAGGTAAATGGCATGAGACCAAGGAGACTGCACGGCGTATACTGCTGCGGTTGTGTAGCGGGGAAATTCTGAGATCGAAGCCATAGGATTGACTCGACTCAATATTTCGTTTGAAATCGCCACCGCGCTTTATTGTTTCCAAAGGAAAAGGGAAAAGAACATAAAACCCAAAGTTTGTTTTTTAAAACAAAAAGAGAACTCAGGTTCGGGTGTTGATTATACAAGGGGAAGGTTTTAAGCACCCCTCATATCTGTGGTATTCCACAGGAACCTTTTTGAAAATCTGTGTCGTGTGTGCTAAAAAAGAGTTTGTTTTATTTTTAAAATAAGCTCGGCAAGACGTTAAGCCTTGTGCCTACATACCTCCTCGGTGCAATGGAGAAGTCAGAGCTAATGTAGTTCCGCTAAAAGGGAAAACATTTTAAAAACGAATAAACACTTTATCGTCGTCGGAGAGAAATACTCAGCCATTGATCTTGAGCATGAGAACAAATAAGTTCTTTGCATCGCAAATGAAAGCAGGGCTCCAACTCGGATAAAATCAACGAGTATGCCACTAGCTCTCTCACGCGGAAAAGATCTCATTATATCAATCAATTTCAAAATCGTGGGGTATAACCACTCGTTTCGACAATTAACAGTGTCTAAACTTTTTGAAGAAAAAGGGCACTAAGGGCAAAAGATATTTTAAAAGAAAATGTTTTGAAAAGATTGCAAACATAAGAAGGTTTTTGAAGAAGGGAGAAGATTTTGAAAATTTAAGAATGGGAGGAGATGAAGAGGCTATCCTATTGCGTAAAATAAAAGCTAAGGAAAGAAACGGTCTAACCGAAGAAGAAGCCAACACTTGACATTATGAGTCAAGGTAGATTTCCCATCCTTTGGACTTATCAATACCAAACCAAAACATTACCACTTGGGGATCCAGAGAAACTTATTATCTTAGCACCACTTTGCATTAAGCACATTAAAATTCTGACGAAAATCAGGCAGAGTAACGGCTGTTTTCGGGTAAAATCCTTATCTCAATGCCTTGGAATTAACCATCAAGGACTTTCAAGGAAATACCTGCATACACAAACAGACAACAATCCAATGCCAGACAGACAGAATAACATCAGAGTAACAACAGAATAAGGGTCCAGATATACTAAGTCCATAAGTCCGAATCTCCAAAATGCTCGGGATAGTAACCAATATTCCGAAAGAGAGCCTTATGTGTTTTTTAGATTTTTTGTTGTTTATTAATGTTTTAGCATAAAAGTAAAGTATGGTCCAAGTGGACAAAAAGAAAATAGCGGAAACATAAACATAGTGTCCAAATGGACAAAGAGAAAATAGCGGAATGTAAATATGATGAAATGATAAAATAAAGCAATAAAGCAAAATATAAAGAGCAATATAATAAATTGCGGAAATTAAAGTTAGTTGTTAGATGTTAAAGATAACCATCTTGAAACTTGTCAAGTACGTTATCAAAGTTAGTAATTAAGATCGATGGTGAGTGAAGGATGTTCTCGGATTTAAATTCAATGGAAATTTATCAGAAGCTTGATAAAATCATAGCGACTACACGATAAACTTCCATAAGTCTTAAATCAACCGCATACAATTCTCTTCCATATTTGATCTTTTTATGATTCGGGACACGAAATATTGCGCTATGTTAAGCAGATCGCCAAGTGATTTATGTAGAAATCACCCTACAACGAGGCCGGTCAAAACTTTATGTGCTAATGCATGCGAGAGAAGCGATATGTAGATCACTCTCTGAAAGCAATACCCCACGAAAAGAAAATAGGTAACGATCTAGTCTTTACCAAGAATCCATAAGAATTCTCAAGGTGTTAAGACTTTCATCGATCAAAAGAAAAAAAAAGAGAAGAAGAACAAAATCATAAAAGATAATCAACTCACACTATCATTAATATCATTCATCTAATATTATGGATTTGGTCATTTCAAACCTATCAACATCCTAGATCCAATGATATTAATGAAATGGAGGAAGAAGAAATAAATGCATAAAAGATAATCAACTCACACTATCATTAATATCATTCATCTAATATTATGGAGTTGGTCATTTCAAACCTATCAACATCCTAGATCCAATGATATTAATAAAGTGAAGGAAGAAGGAAGCCAAAACAAGCATAAAAAGGCAAAAAAAAAGCATTCTTCCTCACTGGAAATCGATTTACCTCTGTAGGAAATCGATTTCCTGAGTGCAGAGTTCAATTCTGGCGCAAAAAACAGAGTGGAAATCGATTTCCCTCTGTAGGAAATCGATTTCCTGTCCACAGTTTTCAAAAAAATAGCATTATGAACCATAAAACTTGATTTAGACAAACATACAAACACCTTATGATCACATATCCATTGGAGCACGAATTTTCCACCAAATCACCATCAAACAGGACCAATATAGCATCAAAGATGCATTGAACACAAGTAACAAAGATCTACATCTTAGAATTTAGGAATTTACCAATTCTTGAGACAAATGCTGAAGTAGCTTCAAGAACAAGCACAAAGTGTGTAGATCCTTCAAAATTGGAGATGAACAAACAAAGCAAAGAGAGAAATGTAGGAGGTTTAGTTCAAAATTAGTAAGATTCAATGTGAATCTCACTAATTCTATGAGAATGAACTTTGGGTGAGGGTTTTGGAAAGGGTGAGAAATGAATTTGCAAGCAATTTTTTGGCTCTCCAAGCTTGAGAAATGAGAGAGTAGAGACCTCTATTTATAGGATGAGAGCAAGAGTAGTGGCAATTTGGTCATTTGCTCTTGGTTAATTAACTTGTGTTTAATTGATACTTAAATGGTATTTAAATGGTAAAAATGGTAAAATGAGGTTTAAGTGGGTTTAATGAAGGGATTAATTTTGGTGAGGTGGAAAATTGGTAAAATGATCAAATAAAAAGGTGCCAAAATGATGTCAAGCTTCCCTCCTTATATTTTTTTTGAATTTTGCGCACAAGAAATCGATTTCCCATAGGGGTAAATCGATTTCCACCTTCAATTTTCAAAAAAATTTCTTCTTGCACTGTTTTGATTTTTGCCCGATCTTTTACCTGTAAAATATAAACAAAAGAGACAAAACACATATTTTTTTGTATTTTGGTTAGTATGAACAAATAAAAAGCTAAAAGTGCTTGATGATTCCCCTCAGAGACAATCACAGTATCAAAGATAAAGCCTCACAATGGTGCTCTTGATTAGTGATTAAAATGCAAATGATGTATGATCTTAGGGTCAAAAATTGGGGTATGACAGATGCCCCTATTTAAGTTTCTTCGATCCGGAGATACGATGATTGCAAATCTTCGTTTTGACGAGATTGAAGAGACTTAAATATATAAAACACACAATTTTTGAACCTAAGATGCAATGCAATGCATATGATGATGAAATAAAACACCACTGGGGAGAAAAAGAACTCCGTTGGGGAAAGCAAATGTCTTGCGGGAAGAACTCCACTGGGGAAGCAAGACTTTGTTGGAGAGACAAGATTTTGCTGGGAAAAGAAACTTCACTGGGGAAAACATTTCGCGCCAGACATGTTAAAGCATCCTCTTTCACTGGGGATGAGAAAAGGGGGGATCCTCTTTCACTAGGGATGAGAAAATATGCATCCTCTTTCACTGGGGAATCAGAATACCAATCTTTCATTAACAGAGAACACACCATCGTTCCACTGATGATATGAATAGAAATGCATCGACATACCACTGACTATAAAAATATAACAATATACACCAACGTTCCACTGAAGGTGAAGAGAGACGTACCGTCATACCACTGACGATAACATATACCAACGTTCCACTGAAGGTATTAACAAAATACATCGACGTACCACTGACGATGAAGATATAATCAATATACACCAACGTTCCACTGAAGGTGAAGAGAAACGTACCGTCGTACCACTGACGATAACATATACCAACGTTCCACTGAAGGTATTAACAAAATACATCGACGTACCACTGACGATGAAGATATAATCAATATACACCAACGTTCCACTGAAGGTGAAGAGAAACGTACCGTCGTACCACTGACAATAACATATACCAACGTTCCACTGAAGGTATTAACAAAATACATCGACATACCACTGACGATGAAGATATAATCAATATACACCAATGTTCCACTGAAGGTGATCTACCAACGTTCCACTGGAGGTAGAAAAGAGATGTACCGCCGTACCATTGACGATAACATATACCAACGTTCCACTGAAGGTATTAACAAAATACATCGACGTACCACTGGCGATGAAGATATAATCAATATACACCAATGTTCCACTGAAAGGTGAGAAAAGATGTACCGACGTACCACTGACGGTGAAGAGCAATCAAATACTTTGCTTTTCTTTTCAAAGATTGAGGATGCAAACACAAATGCATAATCTCATCATTCATCATCCAGCGACCAAAATTCAATCCATGACCAAATGGAAAGAAACTGCCAAAAAAGACTGGACCAAGTGAGGGAGAAAATCACTGGATTCCTGTTCGTAGGCATTTTGAACAGCACAACTGAAACATATTATCCACCTAGAAACAAATTCAGTGGGGATTTCAAGGATATCGAGTATTTTCCGCTTCAGACAACTCTAAATGAAAGAGCAATCTGATTGACAATAAACTTCATGATAGCAAAAATAAATGCATGACTGTTTTTGATGCATGTTAATGATGCATATGCTGCCAAAACTTAGCACAAGGATTAACTCAAGAGATAGAGTACATAATCAAGCAATGTCTCAAGCTGAACACTAGAGGTATCATCCATAAATATGAGCAGAAATTGCTACAAACTTTTGATGGCCTTAGAATAAATGCTACCCACACTAGGGAAATATTGGAGCTGAGAGAACAAAATAGCTGAGTTCTACATCATATTCGAACTAGGCCAAAAGTACATTGAGTGGAATACATTCTTCCTCTTTTGCACATGAATACATCAACATATCCATTCCTTGTAATGCACTCATGAATCAAAACAAAACTTCTTTTATATTTTCCAAAAAAGATTTTGTTGAAATCAATTTTCTCTTTGTTTTAAAAAGTACTATCAACAATAAATGACATTTTGAGATATACGAAAGTAATAAGATTGCAAATAACGGGCAAAGGCTCAAACTTTTTTAATAGAATGGTAGCCTGCAAAAGGCAAGACCCCATGGATGATTACAAAGTTTGGAAAGTGGTAATTTTGTGGAAAAGGTACATTGAAATGTAATGACCCCATCCTCTCTCTCAACTTGGAATTCCTGAGCAAAGGCTTCCGTTGAAATGTGCTGAACTTCTTCATGATAAGCAGATGACTGCTGATGATCAAGTCTTGTCTGATGTAGTTACTTGCCATGAATCCCTAACTTTTGCCTGGACCTCCCTTTCGGGTTTTCAGTCCACCGGGTATTTTATTCTGTTTATGTCTCTAATTTTTGCCTGGATCGCCCTTTCGGGTTTTCAATCCACCGAGACGCTCTTTTTTGCCTAAGCCGCCCTTTCGGGTTTTCAACTTAGCGAGCTGTTCTTTTATTATTTTTAGGCAAAGTATTTCTTGACTACATCAGCATTCACGGGACGTGGGAGCTCCTCTCCATCCATAGTTGCAAGAATTAATGCACCGCCAGAGAAGGATTTCTTAACAACATATGGTCCTTCAAAATTAGGAGTCCACTTGCCCCTTGAATCGGAGGTGAAAGACAAGATCCTTTTGAGCACGAGGTCGCCTTCTCTGAATACACGAGGTCGAACCTTCTTATCAAAAGCTTTCTTCATTCTTTTCTGGTATAACTGACCATGGCATAAAGCCGTCATTCTCTTTTCTTCTATCAAATTCAATTGATCAAACCTGCTCTGACACCACTCAGCCTCAGATAACTTGGTTTCCATTAAAACTCTCAATGATGGAATCTCAACCTCGACGGGGAGCACTGCTTCCATACCATAAACCAAAGAAAAGGGAGTTGCCCCGGTTGAAGTACGAACAGATGTGCGATACCCATGCAAAGCAAATGGGAGCATCTCATGCCAGTCCTTGTACGTAACAACCATCTTTTGCACAATCTTCTTAATATTCTTATTTGCTGCTTCAACAGCTCCACTCATCTTTGGCCTATAAGGCGAAGAGTTGTGATGTTCAATTTTGAAACTTTCACACAGTTCTCTCATCATGCTATTATTCAGATTCGAGCCATTATCAGTGATGATCTTGCTCGGTACACCATATCTGCAGATAATGTTGTTCTTGATAAATCTGACCACAACTTGCTTTGTTACATTAGCATATGAAGCAGCTTCTACCCACTTGGTGAAATAATCGATTGCTACCAGGATGAATCGATGTCCATTCGAAGCCTTGGGTTCAATCATGCCAATCATATCAATACCCCACATAGAGAAAGGCCATGGAGAGGAAATAACATTGAGAAGTGTCGGAGGCACATGAATCTTGTCAGCATACACTTGACATTTGTGACACTTCTTTACAAACTTGTAGCAATCAGATTCCATTGTCAACCAATAGTAACCTGCTCTAAGCATCTTTTTAGCCATCGAATGTCCATTGGCATGAGTACCAAAAGAACCTTCATGAATTTCATGCATCAACATGTCTGCTTCGTGTCTATCCACGCATCTGAGCAAAACCATGTCATAATTTCTCTTATACAAAACATCAGCATTGATGAAGAAACTGCCAGCCAATCTCCTTAAAGTTTTCTTATCCTTATTTGATGCCCAAGTGGGTACTCTTAGGTCTGAAGAAAATGCTTAATATCGAAGTACCAAGGCTTCTCATCTGCTGATTCCTCAACTGCAAATACATGAGCAGGTCTATCAAGACGCCTAATTGTAATCCGAGGTTCCTCATTATGGAAATTCACTTTGTACATGGACGACAATGTGGCTAAAGCATCAGCCATCTGATTCTCATCTCGAGGGATGTGGTGGAATTCAACTTTGTTAAAGAATGTCAACAGTCTTCTGGCGTAATCTTTGTAAGGGATTAAACCAGGATGACGAGTTTCCCATTCTCCTTTAATCTGATTAATCACAAGCGCTGAATCTCCATAAACATCAAGAATCTTAATTCTCAGATTAATGGCCTCTTCAAGCCCCATGATGCAAGCTTCATATTCAGCAATATTATTTGTACAATCAAAACATATCCTTGCAGTGAAAGGAACATGCGATCCTTGCGGAGTTATAATAATGGCACCGATACCATGGCCATGAATATTAGAAGCTCCATCAAAAATTAAACCCCATTTGGATCCAGGCTCTGGTCCTTCTTCTGGCAACGGTTCATCCCAGTCTTGAGCTCTTAAATACATTATATCATCATCCGGGAAATCCATTCTGATAGATTGATGATCATCAATTGGTTGGTGAGCGAGGTACTATGCCAACATACTTCCTTTCACGGCTTTCTGAGCTCGGTATTCAATATCATATTCTGATAACAACATTTGCCAACGAGCAATCCTTCCGGTTAATGCTGGTTTTTCAAATATGTACTTAATTGGATCCATTTTGGAAATCAATAGGGTGGTGTGATTCAACATATACTGTCTCAGTCGGCGAGCAGCCCACACCAAAGCACAGCAAGTTTTCTCAAGCAGCGAGTATCTTGTTTCGCACTCGGTAAACTTTTTGCTAAGGTAGTATATTGCATACTCTTTTCGACCAGACTCGTCATGCTGACCCAACACACATCCCATTGAATTCTCAAGCACTGTGAGGTACATAATCAAAGGTCTTCCCTCAACTGGAGGGAGCAAAATGGGGGGTTCAAGCAAATATTCTTTGATGTTGTCAAAAGCTTTATGACAATCTTCATTCCACACACATCCCTGATTTTTCTTTAACAACTTGAAGATTGGCTCACAAGTAGCAGTCATATTGGAAATGAACCTGGAGATATAATTCAAACGTCCGAGGAAACCTCTCACTTGTTTCTCAGTCTTTGGTGCTGGCATTTCCTAAATTGCTTTAACTTTATCAGGATCTACTTCAATTCCTCTCTGACTGACAATGAAACCCAATAATTTTCCGGAACGGACACCAAAAGTGCATTTGTTTGGATTTAAGCGGAGACGATACTTTCTCAAACGCTGAAACAACTTTAAAAGATCCTCCATGTGCCCTTCCTGTGACTGGGACTTGGCAATCATGTCATCCACATAAACCTCAATTTCTTTGTGCATCATATCATGGAAAAGAGTGGTCATGGCCCTCTGATATGTCGCGCCAGCATTCTTCAACCCAAAAGGCATTACTTTGTAGCAGAATGTCCCCCATGGCGTAATAAAGGTTGTCTTTTCCATGTCTTTCAGTGCCATCTTAATCTGGTTGTATCCTGAAAAATGATAACACGAAAATGTATCACATATTTGGCTTGATTTACAATGATTATTTCCCTATTTTATCTTAATTATGTTGCTTTATGTTGGTATTATGCCGGTATTTTCTATGTTTTCAGGTTTTACGCTCATATTGAGACTATTTGTGAAAAGGAAAGAAATGGAGCTAAAATCACTACTATTTGTGGCTAAAAGATGGAAAAGGGGTGCTGAAGCAAGAAAAGGGTGCAAAGAAGGCCCAGTTGTGCAAACTACAAGTCCAGCCCACGAAGAAGCCAATTGCGCGTGGCCCAAGTCATTCCAGCACGTGGAGACGCACGTCTCCAACGTCTCTACGCCACCTCACCAAAAGGAGACGCACGTCTCCAGCTGCCTCCTAGATCTTCTCCACTTGAGACGCACGTCTCAAGTCGTTCAAAGGCTCTCCCCCAAAAAGTGGAGACGCCCGTCTCCAGTCCACTTCCACGTCCCCAAGCGCCAAGCCCACTAAGAGACGCCCGTCTCCAAAAGCACGTGGACCCCGCCACTTTCTCCATTAATTTCGTGAACAATTCCAAGTCCACTCACCCCATGATTTTCTCAACTTCCCACTATCCCACTCTTTCTCACGTGATAACTTCCACTGCCATTCACTATATAAAGGGTCTTAGCATTCATTTGGAGGCATCCAAGTTTTAGGCGCGGAAGCGCTGTTCATAGTTTTAGGCATATATTATCACTTTGTAAAAGTGGTAGTTTCTCACATTGAGGAACTACCACACCATTAGTTTTAGGCCTACAATTTATGTACTCTTGGATCACAATCTTGCCGACATTATTTCAAAGCTTCATTCAAAGTTTCAAGATTTGTTTTGTTCGCAATTTAATTCAAGTTTATTTCGTCTGCTTTACTTCCAGGTTTATTTATTTGCAATTATTTTAGTTTTATGTTCTTATAATATTGTTTTATCATTATTATTATAATATGGTTAGTAATTATAATTTCATGTTTAATAATTATAATTCCATGTTTAATAATTATAATTTCATGTTTGTTTCTTTAAGTATGTCTGGCTAATTTATTTAGATGTCGGTATGTAAAGTAAGTTAACCGTGGGGTCCGAAATAAATTGGCTTGATTATGTTTTATTAATTATCACTTGTTTTTGGTTTGTATGTCTAATTTAATTAGTAAGTCTTAAAACCAATAGAGCGAAAGTTTGAGGGGTTAAGACGGTCAAAGGTTAAAATCAATAGAGCGAAAGTTTGAGATCTTTAACTGGATAGTAGACATAGGACATTAGTTTTAAGGATGGCGAAAGCGTATTAAAACTAATTAGAACTTATTTATTTTCAAAAAGTGTTTTTAAACCCGCGCGGGATGGCGAAAGCGTACGTTAGGGATATTAGCATGTTCCGAGTCAACAGAGCGAGAGTTTGAGATTAGGAGATTTAAGTAGATAACGACTTCATCAAACAAGCATTTTATTAACTATGTTGTTTTCAAAAAGCGTTTCTAAATCTGGTGGGATGGCGAAAGCGTACATTAAGAGTTAGGATCGTAGTCTGAATCAATAGAGCGAGAGTTTGAGAGGAGGACTTTTAAATAACATAGTTAGTAAAGATCTTTGATTTAATTAGAATCTGGCCAATGGAACTTCGGATCACCTAAGTCAGATGAACTACATACCGATATCCGCGCATATATATTTTATTTAGATTTAGGATTTTAGTTTCCCCATTTATAAAAAAAACCCAAATATCATTAGCCTTAGCTTTACATAGTAACTTTAGTTAACGGTAGGTCGATTTATAGTCCCTGTGGATTCGATATCTTTTAAAACTACACGACACGACTGTGCACTTGCAGTTATCCCGACTAATAGACACGCAAAGTCGCGATCAAAAAACCATCCATGAAGGAGAAAACCTCAAACTTTTCCGTGCTATCTACCAACATATCAATGTGAGGTAGAGGAAAATCATCTTTCGGACTGGCTTTATTCAAATCTCTATAATCAACACACATGCGAACTTTTCCGTCTTTCTTCCGAACAGGCACAATATTGGCAATCCATTGAGGATATACAGAAGTGATAAGGAAACATGCGTCTATCTGCTTCAAGACCTCATTCTTAATTTTCTCCGCCATATCGGGATGACTCCTTCTTAGCTTTTGCTTGACAGGAGGACATTCAGGTTTCAACGGCAAACGATGCTCCACAATATCCGTGTCCAATCCAGGCATGTCTTGGTAGGACCACGCAAAAATGTCAAAATACTCTTTAAGAAGCTCTACCATCCTCTTCTTAACATCTTGACCGAGCAGTGCTCCAATCTTGACTTCCTTCTTATCCTCTTCAGAACCCAAGTTGATGACTTCCAATGGCTCTTTATATGGCTGAATGGTGTCTTCCTCGTGCTCAAGCAGTCGGGAAATCTCATCAGGAATACATTCATCACTCTCTTCTTCTGCCTCATACACAGGACACTCAAAGTTAGGAGAGGGTGCAGGGTCATTACTTTTAACGGTTTTATTGATTAATCTGCACAAGTGATTATTATTTCAGGAAAAGGAAAGATATATGCAAACATGTAATCGTGCAGATTATGGCAAATGAAAACATTTTTTAAGGTTTTTTGTGTTACCACTTTCCAGAAAAAGCAAAAAGATAAAAAGCATGTATATGCAGAAACAAAATGACTTTTATTGATGATTTTAATGTTTAAAACAAACAGGAAAAAGCCCCAACAACTTCACTTTCATCTTGGGCAGAATGAAAGGATTTTGAAAAACATAAAAGCAAATTACTTTGAAACATGAGTACACTCAGGAATGTCAATGGTGATCCAGTTCTTAATCATCTTTCCATGGGTCACAAAGCTTGGCACTTCTGGCTCTGATTCGTCTTCAATAATAGCGTTCACTTCTGGAAGAGTCGGGTGTAGAAACCCAGCACTATGGAACATCTCCTGATAAGGACGAAAAGCAGATTCAGGCTTCATCACATACTTGTCTGAGGCAGAAAATCCCAGACCAGCTGTTATACCCCAAAATTTGTCCGCATCTTTTTCAAGAATAAGGCAACAGACTTTTGTCTAAAAAATTTGGGAGTTTCATATAATCTTGGATTTTATTTCACAAATGTCCTGATTTTATGAATACTCGGTTTTTAGAATATTTCTTATACGGTATTTTGGTTCGCTGTTGAATTTATTCTTACACAAACGCCAAATACTGTTTATCACTTCACACACGCTATTTATTTGAGATTTATTTGCAGATAAATAGTACTGACATAATTGGTACAGAATTAAATTTTACAGGCGCAAAGTCTGGGGATTCAGACTGTACTGGTAACAATTAAATTATTATTAGTTTTTTGTTTCCCACTAATTTTTGTACTATACTATTGTTTTCAAATCTCTTCCTTTCTTCTCAAATCTCTTTCTTTCAAATCAAATCCTAACTTTATTCCATACATCTTTCTTTTCAAACCCTACCATACACTTTCTTTCAAATCCTACTACCACTCAAATTTTCCTTTTTTGTACGGTATCACTTCATTCCCCAACGTCTCTATCCTTCTTTTCACTCTATAAATACCCCTCATTTTTTCCATAAATTATCACATCAAATTTCACTCATTTCTCAAACTTCTACCTCATAATTATTTTCTCTTCTTCCCCGGCAAAAATGGCAAAGTGGATGGATACTTTTTTTCTTATGGCCATCACTGTTTTGGTGGTGATCATGTCCTTTTTCTGTCTGCATAGTCCTAAAAAATGTGGACCTGGGTTGCTTACACTACCGTTCATCTATATGTTGTTATTTATAGCATGGGTTTTTAATCGTTATTTTTAAAGTTTGTCGTATCTTTCGCTTTCAAATAATGTACCATTTATTTTATTTGTCGTACTGTCGTTTAATTATCAAGATAATATTATGTGTGTTTATTGCTAGTAAAATATTTATTTTTCTGTGCATTAAATATTTTTCAAGGTTATTATCGGTAATTTCGTTCGCGTACAGTATATTTTATTTATTTATTATGTTTGTGTTTTTCTAACAACTCATGTAAATAAATTTTCACCATTAACACAACAAAAAACAAAAAAAAATTAACTTTAACTGTTGAATTTTCACTTTAACTGTTACATTAATGCCCGGACAGCCAGTTAATAGTCAAACCCGCTTACAGCATGATTCTCTGTGTTTTGTATCACCATTCAAATCAATCTTTTGCATTTTAAAATTCCAAGATTTTTGTTCTAGAAGTCTTCTGATAATCACATGATCAGCAGAGACTCAACACTGCACAAAAATCAGGTACGCTTAACTGTCTCCTACACAAAAAGTCCCTAACTAGGGTTTTTGTTTTTTTCAGGAGAAAAAGTTTTTTGAGACCTCAAGTGGATTTCATGGACCTCCATATGTCTCAAAGTACCACCAGACAAATTTTCAAACTTCAATTCGCTCAGACGCCCAGTCAGTAGCTCAAACAGTCAACAGACGACCAGTTTGACCGAAAAGTCAACAGACAGTCAAAAATAAATTTTTTTGTCAACATCCATATTTTGTCAAAAGATTCATCATTTGATCAATGGTTGATCATAATTCATCAAGAAAAGATCAGAAATCAACAAAACCCTAAGTTTCAAAATTAGGGTTTTCTCCTAAAAAGTCAAATGAACTTTGACCGGCCATAACTCTCTCCTCGTTCATTCAAAAAATTCCAACCAAAGCTTGTTTTGAAGGAAATTCAATTATCTTTCGAATGCAATTGATCCCATGGTCATTGGATTCACCATTTGGAAAATATGAGCTCAGACATTACAGGTCATTTTCAAAGTCAACAAAAAGTGGTTTTTTGTCAAAGGCCATAACATCAAGATAACTTCTCCAAATGCAAAAAAGTTTCCAAAGTGGCTTGTAGAGGACATCTTGAGGTTTCTAAAAAGTACAAGAACTCCTTCATATGATCAAAATTGAGGGAGATATGCCTTGTTGAAGTTAGCTATTTTTTGGGAAAATGCATGAAACCAACATTGATAAATGAGGCCAAAGTTGGAAGAAAACTAGGTTAAAACACTTAGAAAAATTTCTAAGTGTTTATGACCTAAAACTCCAAAACTTCTAAAACTCTTAAATGATTGATCTTTTGAAAAAAGTTCCTTTGTAAGATGTTGTTTTATTTTGCAAGATCTACAACTTTCATGTTGGAAGTTTTTTGAGTTGTGTAGGTGAAATTTTGAGTTCTCACCATGTCTTAAAAAACCCTAATTCCTGACTTTTTGCTCCTTGATGAATTTCTTTGAATTTCTTTGGTCAAATGACTTTACCATCCATATATTGATGATATTGATCCTTGAAAGTCATTTTTTGACCAAAGATCTCAAAAGTCAATGGTGATCCTATACAGTTGACTTTTTCCAGATAAGGTGAGATTTTGGACTTTTGTGTAGAATCAAGATCTTTTCCTCAAATGAATGATGTAAATGGATTATATTGAGGTAGTAGAGATTCTTGAATCATGTCTTGAGTTTTGGATTCATGCCCTGATTAAAAGTCAACTATCCTGGTGAATTAGGTCAAAAACCCTAATTGTCGACCAGATGAAAATAATGACTGTAGACTTTGAAATGAGGTGTGATGTCCAGTGGATCTTGTCATATGAGTTATTTGAAGATGATTGATGTCTTTGAATGATCCCCTAGGGCTTTTTATGGTTTCCCAAAGGTGATCCCTGATTTTAGTCCTTGATAAGGCTCAAAACCCTAGTTTGTGGATCTGAGTAATTTTGTACTCATATGACTGGGTGTCTAATCAATCATAGGTGAAATAATGAAGCTCTTGAGTCTTATGATTGTATTAGAGACTAATCCTCCTATTGATTGATCCTTTGCCTGAGTTTTCCTGTCTTTGAACACCCTCGATTGAATGTCAGACTACTCTAGGTACTTACTCTGACTTGATGAAAATCCTGAAGATATGTCATCTCAGGGGGGGTAAAAAATTAGGGTATGACAGATGCCCCTATTTAAGTTTCTTTTATCTGGAGGGAGAGAGATTGATATCTCGATCTCTCCTGCGTAAAAGAGACTTAAATATCGAGGAATGCCCGAATTTCTGGGCGCTCCTGAGATGTTGTAATTGACATAATCTTTGCATGATTTTGATCCCGTTGTCGCACTCGGCGGGGATGAGGAGACAAACTTCTGCAGAAATACTTGATGTGGATTCTGGCGAATGGATAGCAGTGTAGGATGCGCAATCCATCTTCTTTAACTAAGTGTTGATACTTAGAAAAAGGTAAACAACCTCCCCCTTGTTTCGGATGTCCATATCTCGAAACTGGTCTTAGTTGGGTTTGGACAATATCTCAGATAAAGAGAAAATTTCCAACGGTTTGTTTCCTCATCAAACTTCTTACCAGCACTTGGAGGTAAGATACCATTTGATGGTAATAAAGAAACTTCAAGGGTTTGTTTCCTCATCAAACTTCTCATCAGCACTTGGAGATGAGATACCATTTGACGGGAATAAAGAAACTTCAAGGTTTTGTTTCCTCATCAAACTTCTTACCAGCACTTGGAGGTAAGATACCATTTGACGGTAATAAAGAAACTTCACCATCTTCCCTTTTGACTTGGCATCTTTGAAAGATTGTCATATGGGCCCGCGCTCTTTTGAGGGGCTAATGACTTTGTTTGAAGGCGGACGAACTGTTTTCGGGGTGAAAACTGCCATCCGTCGACTGGTGCCTGGGGAATCAACAAACTGTTTTCCTAAGAGGAAAACTACCATTCATCGACTCTGTGGGGAACTAAGCATCCCAGAAACAGACAAACCGTTTGAAGAAACTGCCGTTTGTCGATCTCTTGAGTATTTAACAGACAAACTGTCTTTCCTTGGGGAACGACTACCATTTGTTGACTCCGCTGGGGATCATGAACTACCTTCTGGACGAAGACTACCATTCACTGATTCTGCTGGGGGGAATCATTTGTCAATCTTGCTGGGAGATTCTGAATTACTTTCAAAAAGGGGCATTTCCGGATCTTGCTGGGAAAATACCGAATTTGTAGGGAATTCCAAAATGCGAAGCAGACTGTCTTATCTGAAGAAGACTGTCGAGTGTCGCTCTACAGGAGAATCTCGGCTGAGGATTTCCAAAAGTGAACAAACTATCTCTTTGAGGGAGACTACCATCTATTGACTTGCTTGGGGAGATCCTTGTGTATGAACTGTTGTCTCGAAGGAAAAAGTTTCTCCGGAACTTGCAGGGGAAACTCGAGTCCATGCCTCAATGACTTAGGCATTCACAGGATCAAAGCCTGATTCGACTATGCAATTATGATGTAATGTATGCATGAATATTATGACAATGATAAAATGTAAAGTGAATGTGAATGGAATTGTCGCGGATGTAAAATCCTATGATACGATTGAAATTCTTGTGGATCAGAAGATGTCCTCTTCTTGGAGTTCGAACTCCGTTGGGAATATCTGGTTATTAGTTGTCCGCTGTCCGAAGTAAGTAGTATGAATTGAAGTAAAGATCCGTCATCGGGAGATGTTCGCAAAGCGACCTCATGGGGAAATCTTGGTTCCCGGAGTCTCAACCGTTCTCGGAGCAACTATTTGCATTCTTCCTATTGTTTGTAAACCTCAGAAAGAAATTTCACCTTTATTTTTGCAAGTAAATTCATTTTTATTTTATGAAAACATTTGTTTCAAGAAATTGACTGTTTAAACTTAAAATGCATTCCAAGAAACTGAATAAGACTAGATTGCAAAGGAAAAGCACAAGGCTCAAATTATTATATATGGAATGGTAATCAGCCAAATGCTTGATTCCATGGAGTATTTACAAAGTTGGAAATTGGTAATTTTCGGGAAAAGGGCTACGATGAAACGTGACGACCGTTATCTTTCCCTTCCACTCCGAGTTGCGCTGTATTCGTGCTTCGTAGAAGATGACCTACTGCTGATGAATACTCCGCTATGGATTTTGAATGATCAAGTTTGTCCTGGACACAGTTACTTGCCATATATCCCTAACTTTTGTGTAAACTACCCCTTTCGGGTTTTAAGTCTACCGGGATTGAAATTTTTTTTTTTTATGTCTCTAACTTTTGCCTGAATCGCCCTTTCGGGTTTTCGATTCACCGAGACGCTCTTTTTTGCCTAAGTCGCTCTTTGCGAGTTTTCAACTTAGCGAACTGTTCTTTTGTTTATTTAGGCGAAGTATTTCTTGACTGCGTCGACGTTCACAGGACGGGTGAATTCTTCTCCATCCATAGTCGTGAGTATTAAGGCTCCTCCTGAGAAAGCTCTCTTGACCACGTAGGGGCCGTCATAATTGGGAGTCCATTTCCCTCTTGAATCTGTGAGAAAAGATTGAATCTTTTTGAGTACAAGGTCGCCTTCTTTGATTGTGCGAGGTCGAACCTTTTTGTCGAAAGCTTTCTTCATTCTTTGTTGATATAGCTGTCCGTGGCATAAAGCTGTCATGCGCTTTTCTTCGATTAAGTTCAATTCATCGAATCTGCTTTGACACCACCCGGCTTCTGTTAATTTTGCTTCCATCAAGACTCTCATTGATGGAATCTCAACCTCTATTGGTAGGACTGCCTCCATGCCATATACAAGGGAGAAAGGAGTTGCTCCAGTCGAAGTACGTACTGATGTACGGTAACCATGAAGAGCATACGGGAGCATTTCATGCCAATCCTTGTAAGTGATGACCATCTTCTGAATGATTTTCTTGATGTTTTTGTTAGCTGCTTCTACAGCTCCATTCATCTTTGGTCTGTAAGGAGATGAGTTGTGATGTTCAATCTTGAATTCTTCACAAAGCTCCTTCATCATTTTGTTATTCAAATTTGACCCATTGTCAGTGATTATCTTGCTAGGAATGCCGTAGCGACAGATGATGTGATTCTTGATAAACCTGACGACAACTTGTCTTGTAACGTTTGCATATGAAGCTGCTTCAACCCATTTGGTGAAATAGTCTATGGCTACCAAGATGAAGCGATGTCCGTTGGACGCTTTTGGCTCGATCATTCCAATCATGTCGATTCCCCACATGGAGAAAGGCCAAGGGGAAGAGAGTATGTTGAGAAGAGATGGTGGCACATGAATTCTATCGGCGTAGATCTGGCATTTGTGACACCTCTTTGCGTACTGGTAGCAATCTGACTCCATCGTCAGCCAATAATATCCTGCTCTCAGTATTTTCCTTGTCATGGTATGTCCATTGGTGCGAGTACCAAAGGAACCTTCATGTATTTCTCTCATGAGTATTTCTGCTTCTTTTCTGTCAACGCATCTGAGCAGAACCATGTCGAAGTTTCTCTTGTACAGAACATCTTCATTCAAGAAGAATCTACAAGCTAACTTTCTCAAAGTCTTTCTATCTTTCTTTGACGCCCCGAGAGGGTACTCTTGCTTTTGAAGAAAGTTCTTGATGTCGTGATACCACGGTTTGTCGTCGATGATTGCTTCTACTGTGAAAACATGAGCGGGCCTATCCAGGCGCATAACATCGATCTGAGGAATGTCATTCCAATGATTTATCCTAATCATGGAAGAGAGTGTGGCTAATGCATCAGCCAAATTATTTTCTTCACGAGGAATGTGATGAAAATCTACCCTATCGAAGAATGGTAACAATCTTCTTGCGTAGTCTTTGTAAGGAATTAGCCCTGGTTGGCGTGTTTCCCATTCTCCTTTGATTTGATTGATGACCAAAGCAGAATCTCCGTATACATCTAAGTGTTTGATTCTTAGATCCATGGCTTCTTCGAGACCCATGATGCAAGCTTCATATTCGGCCTCATTATTTGTGCATTTGAAAGTTAATCTGGCAGTAAATGGAATATGGGTACCCTGAGGTGTAACAATGATTGCCCCAATTCCTCGTCCATAAGCATTGACAGCTCCGTCAAAGATTAAGCCCCACTGGGATCCTATCTCAGGTCCTTCGTCTGGTAGTGGCTCGTCGTAATCTTTCATCTTGAGGTACATGACGTCCTCGTCCGGAAAGTCGAAACTGGTTGATTCATGACCATTGAGTGGGTGGTGAGCCAGGTGCTCAGCTAGAATGCTTCCTTTCACGGCTTTCTGTGCGTGATACTCAATGTCGTATTCTGATAACAACATCTGCCAACGGGCAATCCTCGCGGTTAAAGCAGGCTTCTCAAAGATGTACTTGATTGGATCCATATGAGAGATCAAACAAGTAGTATGTCGAATCATGTACTGACGGAGACGCTTGGCAGCCCAGGCCAAAGCACAACACGTCTTCTCGAGCATGGAGTAGCGGGATTCACAGTCAGTGAATTTCTTGCTCAGGTAGTAGATGGCATGCTCTTTTCTCTTTGTCTCGTCTTGCTGTCCAAGGACACAACCCATGGAGTCTTCTAAGACGGTTAAGTACATTATCAAAGGTCTTCCTTCCACTGGAGGAGACAAGATAGGTGGTTCGAGCAGATATTCCTTAATGCTGTCGAACGCTTTCTGACAATCGTCTGTCCAGACGCAACTTTGATTTTTCCGTAGAAGTTTGAAAATAGGAGCGCAAGTTGCAGTCATGAGATATATGAATCTCGAGATGTAATTCAGACGTCCAAGAAATCCTCTAACTTGTTTCTCGGTTCTGGGCGAAGGCATTTCTTGAATCGCCTTGACTTTGTCTGGATCTACTTCAATTCCTCGTTTGCTGACAATGAAACCAAGGAGTTTTCCTGAGTAGACACCAAAGGTACACTTGTTGGGGTTCAGGCGAAGCTGAAACTTCCGTAAGCGTTGAAATAACTTTGTCAAATTTT
>NW_026706733.1:0-79139 GCF_029867415.1 Vicia villosa | reverse complement strand
CAAAATACCCAAGCAAGCCTTTGAAAAAATAGAGCAATCAAGTCAATCAATTGAAAACATCGAAGTGATCTATTCTCTTAAGGTAACCCCTTTTGAAAACATTTTGTTTTTGAAAGTATCTCCCCAGCAGAGTCGCCAGTTCTGTGGACCTCCGATTTTTTTTAATACCGGGCCATACCTCTGATCTGTAGAGATACGTGAACTGACTCTTTTTTGTCGCTTAATGCTTTCGCATTTTTGAAAATATCACAGAGTCGCCACCGACCTTTTATTTTATCCAATTAAGGAAAGGTTTATAAAAGAAACAGAAAAAAGACCTTTAAGAAATTCTGGGTAAGGGGGTAGGTTATACAAAGGGAAGGTGTTAGCACCCTTTGTATCCATGGTTATCCATGGGCTCTTAAGTTTGCTTAGCTCACTTGTTTTTCGATCACTTTTCAATTGCTCTGAAATTGCTCATATGTGGTTTCAAATACTTTTGTAAATTGAATTTTGTAATGATCCGTGTGTGGATGTATACAAAATGCTTGTTTATCTTTCGAAAGATGTTTTTGAAAAGAACGTTAACTTTGTAATAATCCGTGTTTGGATGTATACAAAGTATTGTCTTTTGGAAAGTTTTGAAAAATCAACAGTGTATGAGAATTTTGTTTTGATTTGATTTGAGCAAGCAAACTAGGAGGTCTACCTTGAGTTGTAAGGTCTTTATCCTATTTCCTTTAAAAATCTATTCTTTCACCGGATATAAAAGCAAGGTTCGATTTTGTACTCAAAACAGTGGGATTTAACTTTGATTTTGAAAGAAATGAAAAGGATTACCTGAAGAGGTGCAAGTGTGATTGTGATTGGATTCAGATATTTATCTTTGAAGTTAGTGATCTAACGGTTCAATTTTATCTTTGACATACACGCAGTTTATATTTGCTGGAAATTAAAGTGCGGAAATGTAAAGTGCGGAAAGTAAATCTACGCTATTACATCAATTTTGCGGGAAATGTAAACTAGCCTATTTACATGAATTTGACATCCTATACATTTATCTAGGAATTTTAAATTGCAAGAAAAATAAAAGGCATATTTTTGGATTTTTTATGATTGGTTTTAATTATAATTAATGCATGATTAATTAAATTAAAATGAAGAAAAAAGATGAAAATAGATTTAAACCTAGAAATTAAGTTTAAAAGATGTACAAAATGCTTGTTAATTAATTTTAAAACAAAACTAATTTTTTGGAATTTTTGGAAATTGATTTGAGATTGATTTAAGTTAATTAAAACATAATTATGCAAATAATTATACAAATAATTAAAACTTAAAAAGAAAATTATTCAAAATATGTACAAAATTAGTTTATAATATATAAACAATATTTAATATAAAGAACAATTTTTTTTATGATTTTTTTGATTAGTTAGAATAATTAAAAGCAAATATATAAATATATACTAATTAATTATGCAAAATATTGAAATTTTGAAGAAAAATAAAATATTTTTATTTCAGAAAATAATATATTATTTTAGAAGTCTAAAAATATTTTTTGTGTATTTTTAGATTTTTAAAACTATTTTTAATTAATTTAACAAAGAAATTAAATAAAATAGAAAATAAAATAGAAAATAAAAGGATACTGATCCTGTGTGGTAATTTGTGAGGGAGCATGGTGTGCATGCGTGATCTGGATCATTGGATGATTCATTAAATGAAATCAGAGGGTCCAGAAATTGAGGCACGTGGTAGAGGATAGACCTGCAAGGCACAGAATCAGAGAGAATTTAAAAAAATACGCGCGCTGATTGTCCAATGAGGTGGAGACACCTCATCGTCTTCAACCTTCAGACAAGGGCTTTTACAGCGCTTTTATGAAACAAGCGCTGTAGTTGATGAACCTCAAACCTGCAAAATTACGAATAGGGTCAAACAAGTATAGAAATCAAGCGCGATGGTACCATTGGATTCGTCTTGTTCCGCTGAGTTTAACCATGTCCTTAATTTGTTTTAATTTTGGCCCTAATGAAGAACCCTAATTTTGAGCTAAGTAAACCCTAAAATGGTATATGCTACAAACATCCATTAAAATCCAATTGAAGCTCCAGAAACGACCAGAGCTTCAAACCAAACACAATTATGCATCTACATCTTGTTAAATATGCGTGTGTTATGAGATATAAGTTGGTTTTAGTTTGAACAAACCGTGGCCTATATAGCTCGATTCAGTGATGTTTAGGACTTGCAATTGATTGGAATAGTTTCAGTGAAGCTCAGAGATGATGTTTGAATGCTTAGTTTGTATTGAAATGGACTGAAACTTAAAATTCGAATTTAAAGTTTCTTTGAAAATTACAAGTGGTTACAAGTATGCTATATGCTTAGGGATGCTTCTGAACTTGTCTCTCTTTGTTTGCTGAACTATGATAGCTTATTTATAAGCTATGTGTGCTTACAATTGAAGCTAACTTGCAGCTAGTTGCCTTTGTTGAAAACTTGGTTTTTAAATATTAAAAACCTTGAATTTTTGACCAAGTCTTGACTCCATTCAATGCTCTTGCCTTGTGCACCAATCCTCTGCAGAAAATTGAAGGTTCCTTGGGTGAGTCATGCTTAGATTGTAAGCTACCATTTATCCATGCATTTTCCTTTTAATTTTAATCTTAAAGTAAGATAAAATCATGCAAAAATGGATAAAAAAAGGTATGGGCTTAGTCTTGGTCGTGGGAGGCCCATTACATCATGGAAATGATGTTTGAATGCTGAAAACTTGGCCCCTTTTGGAAAAAATGCAATTTTGAACAATGTTGGTTTCATGCATTTTCCCAAAATTTAACCAACTTCAACAAGGTGTAAATCCTTCAATTTTTGTCATATGAAGGAGATCTTGCACTTTTTAGAAACCTCAAAGAGTCCTCTAACCAATGTCTTTGGTCTCATGTCAAAATGATTTTTGAAGCTCCTTGTGTGTCCTTTTGAAAAAAGTGTCTTTTTGTTGACTTTGAAAATGACCTGTAATGTCTTTGATCATATTTTTCAAATGGTGAATCCAATGACCATGGGATCAATGGCATTTGAAAGATAATTGAATTTCCTTCAAAACAAGCTTTGGTTTGAATTTTTTGGATGAAGGATGAGAGAGTTATGATCAGTCAAAGTTGAGTTGACTTTTCAGGCAAAAACCCTAATTTTGAATCTTAGGGTTTTGTTGATTTTTGATCTTTCCTTGATGAATTATGATCATCCAATGATCAAATGATGAATCCTTTGACAAAATATGGACTTTGACAAAAAATTTCATTTTTGACTGTCTGTTGACTTTTTTGGTCAAACGGGTCGTCTGTTGACTGTTTGAGCTGCTGACGGTGCGTCTGAGTGAATTGAAGTTTGAAAATTTGTGTGATGGTACTTTGAGATATATGGATGTGTATGAAATCCATTTGAGCTCTCAAAAACTTGTTGCTCCTGTAAAAACAAGAAAAACCCTGATTAGGGACTGTTTGTGTAGGAGACAGTTAAGCGTACCTGATTTTTGTGCAGTGTTGAGTCTCTGCTAATCGCTTGATATTCAGAAGACTTCTAGAACAAAAATCTTGGAATTTTGAATTGTGAAAGATTGATTTGATTGATGGTACAAAACACTGAGAATTGTACTGCCAGCAGTTTGGCTGTCAACTGACTGTTCAGGTATTGACGTAGCAGTTAGAGTGAAAAAATTAACAGTCAAAGTTAATTTCTTTTTTTTTTGTTGTTTTTGTTTTTGTTTTATGTGAAAGATGAAAGTTTATTTACATGACTTGTTAGAAAAACACAGACATAATAAATAACTAATATTTACGGTATGCGGGCAAAATTACCGATAATAACCCTGAAAATCATTTAATGCACAGAAATAGGAATATTTGACTGGCAGAAAACACACAAAATATTATCTTAGTAATTAAGCAATATTATAACAAATAGTACAACATTTAATACTGACAGTACAAATATCACATACTATATTGAACAGTACGACGAATAAACGGTACATTTAAGAAATAAGAAATACGGCAAATTTTAAGAATGACGATTAATGACCCATGCTATGAACAATAACATGTAGATGATTGGGAGTGCAACTATTGCAGGTCCACACTCTTCAGGACTATATAGGCAGAAGAAAGTCATGATCACTGTAGCAATGGTGATGACTGTAAGAAACAGTGTCTCTATCCACTTTGCCATTCTTGTTAGGGAAGAAGAGAAAATAGATATGAGATAGGAATTTGAAAGATGAGTTGGAATTTGATGTGAGATTTTATGGAAGAAAATGAGAGGTATTTATAGAATGGAAAGAAGGAAAGAGACGTTGGGGAATGATGTGATTCCGTACAAAAGGAAAATTTGAGTGGAAGTAAGATTTGAAAGAAAGTGTATGATAGTGTTGGAAAAAGGAGAGATTTGATTTTTGAAAAAGAGATTTGAAAAGATTTTTGCAAATAATGGAATATAGTACAAAAATTAGTGGGAAACAAAAGATAATAATAATCTACTTGTTACCAGTACAGTCTGAGTTTCCTGATTCTGCGCCTGCAAAAAGATTTGACTTTGTACCAATTGTGTCAGTACCATTTATCTGTAAATAAATAAAGGGCATGTGTGAAGTAATACACAGTATTTGGCGTTTGCGTAAGAATAAATTCAACTGCAAGCCAAATTACCGTATAAGAAAAAATTCTAAAAACTAAGTGTTTCATATGTTAGGATATTTGTTGAAATGATCCATAATTATATGAGACTCTTAATTTTAAGATTGGAGTTTTCTTGAAAAATATGTGGGCAAATTTTGGGGTATAACAGACTCCATATAGCAAATTCTGATTGGGGAAATAAATCCCTGCAGAAGATGATGACAATGTTTCTTCACCCTGATCTTAGAATGACCTTGCTAAAGATTCCTTCCTCATGTGGAAGGATACTTAGCTGAGGATTTTTGTTGTCGCTTAGGGATGAAAGTAACTTGAAGGATCTTATCTTGATGTACCCTGACAGGGGATAAAAGAGATGAATAATTATCTGATCCACTATCTGACCAAGTTTCAACTATGAGTGTCAACCTTACTGGGAAGGGTGAGTTTGAATAAATCATGATGGAGAAGAGACTTGTATCGGAGAGCCGGTGGTGTTTGAGACGTATACTCTATTTGGGGAATCAAGTCTCTGTTGGGAAAGATATCATTTAAAGATAACTTCCTGAGGATTTTTCTGTGGGGATATTGCGGTGAAAACCACTATGTCGGGAAGATTCCCTGGGATTTCAATTTTCATTGCCCCCATGTCTTCAAGTTTTCTGTCACTTATTGTTCGAAAATATTTTCTTGACCATATGTGGACCCTCTCATGTGGGAGCCTATCTGCCCCTGGGATCGGTAGTCTGGTATATCTGATGCTTGAAGTTATTGCGAACTTTTGATGAGATACTGACATCATCTTATGCTGGTCACTAAGTGGCTTTTGCAACATGCCCCAAGTGATAGACTTGCCCCTCTGTCCGTTTAGCGCCTTTGAGAGATTCTTTGAATTTTAGCTTGATTGCCCCAGATGAACGGGATGATGTCATGTCAATGCCCCTTGTATATATTTGCCTTTAGCCAAATGAACCAGGCATGGGAAATGTTTCTGCTTTTCGAAGTACTTCTGAAGCTATTTTTTCTATCGAGAAGATTTTTAGTCCTTAGTCATACCCATGCAAGTTCTTCCTGATGTCAAATAGTTGAACTTATGCAGACAAATGTGTTTATTTTTTCATAAAATGCGATGCATATGTGTAGCTTGAAGTTTTTTAAAAAGTATATATATTTTTTTGTATAACAAAATTTTGTAAAAACTGTGACATCAACTCAGGATTTTATGGTAAACCTTAAGGAGTCAGGATACCTTTTGGTAACAATATGCTTTCGAACTAACCATGCTTCAGTTAGGACTTTCAAGGGTTGTAACGAGACCAGGCTCATGGTTTAAAGAAACAAAGAATAATGGCTCGAAATTTATTTGTGCCCAACCCAATCTTCGTGATGTTCTTCAGTCCTATACTCAACTAACTATACGTTGTAGCTCCGAAAGAATTTGGAATTGTAACACTGATAGTTGTGATGGTTCAAGAACCGGAAGTTTATTTGCAAAGGCAGTCATCATCATTTTTTATAATATTCCTCTTTTGTTAAGAGTTTGCAGTGACCTCTTTTTGACTTTGTTATCCCTAACTTTTGCCTGAACTATTTACTTTGGAGTTACAGTCAGCGGGATGTTTCTCTTTCCACTAAGTCTCCTTCAGAGGTTTTGACTTAACGGTCTTGTCCTTTTTTTTTCTTTTGATAGATATTGACTGCCTGACTTAATGATGACGGGGAACCATCACTGATCGTGTTAAATAACAACTGGCGTGATTGAGTCAACTGAGAATATACCCTACCCTAGGTTATGATTAAGGGTTTTAATCTGCACGAGAAAGAAAACTTCTACTTCTTAGGCTCAAAGGGGTTGACTAGGGATTAACATCCTTATATCTCCACTGTTTAGGAATTGAAACAATGCTTGTACATCGTCAACATAGTCTGTTCAAAAGCATATTGTATGAGATTATGGTATCGTTTTCGTCATCCTCCCTCAAAAGGCTTACAGCTTAACAGGAGTTGAGTATCACAAAAAGAAAACAAAGGTAAAGACACGGTTTTAAATATCATGAAAACACAAGAAATAATTCTAGCCAAACATATGCAATACATTAATGATTATTATCAAAACAACCAAAGTCTGTCATATGACGAATGTTTAAACAAACAGAAGAGTAATTGCAAATGAAAACGAAACAAAATATCTAAAAATCCATCCTTCTAGGCGTCCCCAGCATTAGCAATCTTGTTATGATTAGGCATTGGAGCAGTGATCACATTAGGAGTCTCAGGAGGGTCAAACTCAATTTCCCGAGCATCAATCATATCTTGGATCTTGTTCTTCAATGGCCAACAATCATTCGTATCATGTCCAGGGCTATTGGAGTGGCATGCACACCTTGCATTAGGATTATAGCGAGGAGAGGAAGTGTTGGGCTTCACAGGAGGATCCCTTTTAGTAATCACGTTTGCTTTCAGCAGATGTTGTAATACCTGAGCCAGTGACATATTGATTTTTGTGAACTAACGCCTAGGCGTGTCTTGCTTGTTTTGACGACTTTGTTGAGGCGCCGGTGTGGAGATTAGAACTGCCCCAACAGATTGGTCACGATTATTCTTTTTCTGACCATACACAACGTTGAAATCTGACTTCCTATTGACTGGCTTCTTTGTAACGCCTAAGAATGTAGCCACTTGAATCTTACCACTTCGGATGCTATGCTCAACATGTTCCCTAGTCAATATCAGGTCAGTGAAACCAGCGAATGAGCTTCCCAGTAAATGACTATAAAAAGGACCAGTCCATGTACCCATGAACATATCTACCAACTCTCTGTCAGCCAGAGGAGGTTGGACTCTGCCAGCCAAGTTCCTCCACTTCTGTGCATACTCCTTGAAGCTCTCCTTCGGACCCATGGACATGCTTTGTAATTGTGTACTATTCGGTGCGAGATCAGCATTATATTAGTATTGCTTGTAGAAAGAAACAACCAAGTCTTCCCATGTACGGATATTGGTACCCTCCAACTGATAGTACTATTCGAGTTGAGTTCCAGACAAACTCTCTTGGAATAAGTGAATCCAAAGCATCTTGTCGGTGGTGTGAGGCTGAATCTTCCTCACATATGATTTCAAGTGCAGCTTAGGACAAGAGACTCCATCATACTTTGCAAAGGTCAGAGTCTTGAACTTTGGAGGGATCACGACTCTTGAGATGAGCCCTAGTTCCTCAAAGTCTAGCCCTGGTACCTTCTGGATTTCCATAGCCTTCATCCGTTCCTCCAACTGTCTGTACTTTTCCTCCGGATATTCTTCCTCATAGTAATATTCCTCCTCTTCCTCATCTTGCTTGACAGAACCATTGTTGCTCTTTTGATCAGTCGTGCCACTAGCAACTTCCTCTTGTTCAATCTCTTCTGGGATTTCAACTTCTTTGGATTTTTCGAGAGAGCCTCGAAATCTTCTTCCCATGTTGAAAACACCCACAGGCTTCTTGGTCTTCTTCTCCTTCTTAGTAAGGAGGGTCTTCAGTTCTTCCTGCCCCTTGGACAAATTCAGGATTAGGGCTTGGAATTCAGCGTTATGTGCTTGGAGATCCTTGACTGATTGCTCGAGAGGATTCATTTTTGTAGCTTAAATAAACAGCGAGAGGATGAGTAACCTGTCATAGAAACCTGTCGTGCAATGTTATGAATGGTATGCTTATGTGTATGCAATGTTTTCAAGGACCTTGAAGTTTAAATTTGTTTTAAGCCAAGCAAGAAAGAAACTTTCATTAATAACGTCGAAAAAACATAAAACTGTTTGCCGTTTTTAAGCCTTACAAAGAAAGAAACTAAAATAGTAAAAATAAAAGCATAAAAGAAAGTCTTCAAGTCTCCAATCGACGCTTTCACTTTGCACCAAGGAATATGTTGATGCTTTGCTCGTCCTGAAGTTGCTTTGTAAGCTCTAACACTTTCTTCTCTTTAGCATGAAATTCAGCCTCAAAGGTGTCTCTTTCTTCCTTTAACTGGATCCAAGATCTCTTCAGCTCCTCAAAATCAGTAGGCATTTCTGGATGAAGAATAATCTGAGGAACATCTCCCTCGAATTCAGGCTCAATAATCACAGGTCTGACAGCGTGGTATGGCATAATAAGCTTCTGAGCACGAGTGCGCACCCATCTAAGGTTAGGCTCAAGAGGAATAGAGTTTTTCTGGCCTAACTCCTTGCTATCATACTTGTATACTTTGTCCCACGCACGTATGAAACTTCGTCGGTAATTCTGAGGATCGTCTTCATAATCAAACACATAACCCTTGATGATCATGTCATGAGGACCATCTCTTTGAGCATAACCAAACTGACGTAGGGCTAATGAAGGATTGTAAGTAATACCTCCCCTAATGCCAAGGAGTGGCACATCAGGGAATTCCCCACAGCGATTAATGATAGTGAAGTCTTCGAGGGATAGGGTACACCAGCGGATATCCGAATGAGAGAGTGACATCATCCTTCGTGACCACTGCATCCTTTATTCATTCTTCAACACTGAACGGGGATGGTGCGGAATAAACCACCTGGATAATAAAACACATGAGAGTTCCTCGCTTCATACTGTTACGAGTGCGAAGCGAATGTAAAATATCTCCAAGCAAAGTAGGTACCGGGTTGCAAGCTAAGAATATCTTGATGGCATGCACATCTATGAACTAATTCGGGATTAGGGAACAACACCAAACCATAGATTAGAAAAGCTAACATATCTTCAAAAGCAGAATAACTCATGGCCTTTAGGAATGATCGAGCTTTCTTCAATAAGAACTTAGCTAGGAAACCTTTGACTCTGCTCTTTGTTTCCCAGTTAGACATGACTTTTGATCTTTTGAGATGTAGAGCGCTTGCAATAACTTCAGACTTCGGAACTTCTTCCAAACTTGTGAAAGGCATCAGGTTCCTAATGGGTATACCAAGTAGCTCATAGAATTCTTCCAGGGTGGGAACCAACTGATAGTCGGGAAAAGTGAAGCAGCAATGCGCAGGATCAAAGAACTGGAACAGAACTCTCGTGATATCTTCTTCAAAACCTGAGCTGACCAGTCTGGGTAAATAACCATATCTCTCGGTGAATCAAGAATCTCTGGGAATTTCTGAGACTAACTCCTTAAGCTCGGAAGGTACTCCTACAAAGTTAATTTTGATGAAATTCCTGGTAACGGGAGCCATGACCTACAAGAAAGAACAAAGATAAATTCTTCGGTCCTTGAAATGGTTAGTAAAATGCTTATGGCATGATGTTATGATGTTATGATATCATGATGTCAAGTAAGTAAGAAACACAAACAAGTCACACCAAAAAGCCCTAGGTTCAAAGGCTTGCATGTAGTCCATAGGTGAGTACCCTCCCCATTGAGGTTTAGTTGGTTCAACCTGTCCTAGAATAGTAACCGGGTTCTAAGGAGCTCATATCCCTGATCTTTCTCGAAAGCATTATCTCAGTCAGCACTCGAACGGCTAACCAAAAACATCTTGAAAGATTGATCTCAATGAGTGTAGCTTTGAGTATCAACCAACTTCGGCCAGGAATCCAAGCCGGCCATCTCGCTACTTTCTAATAGGCCAAAGTTAAGTTCAACTATGGTTCTAAGGACGAAATAGTGCTAATGACACCATATGGTAGTCTAATGTCTCCTCGATCAAGTTCAAGAGCCATCAGAACAAGCCAAAGCGTCGCACTAACGGTGGCCACCAGATCAACCATACCGGGACGAGCCGTACAGTCTCCTTGGTCTATTGCCACATACATAAGGTATCTCGAGATTCGGGTTAGAATCTTTCACATAGAAATAATCCCAAACAAACCCTTAAAAATAAAGCACACAAAACAAACAATTGAAAACATTTATAATGAACTAAGCCCTAAGGTAAACCCCTCTTATAGAATCCCCAGCAGAGTCGCCAGTTCTGTAAATCGGTGGGAGAACTGACTTTTTATTTTCGTAAGCAATGTTGCGGTGAGCAAGAGTCGCCGCCGACTTTTATTTTATCCAATATCTTGGAAGGGTAAAAAGAACAGAAAAAGACCTTTTTAAGAAAAATAGGCTCAGGGGGTAGATTATGAAAAGGGAAGGTGTTAGCATCCTTTTCATCCGTAGTTATCTACGGGCTCTTAATTTGCTTAGCTCATGTTTTTTTAAAAAAGTTTAAGGACTTTATCTTAAAAGCATACCATTAGTCTTTGAAAAGAGAAGTGCGAAAAGCCTTTTTAATTGAGCAAGAAAATTAGGAACACTACCCTAAGTTTGGTCTTTTTCTATGCTTTTTACTCTCCTAAGAGGGATAGGGCTATCCTTACCATTCAGGGTAGGTAGTCCCATTGATTGGATGTGCGGGACAATCGAAGGGTCATCGGAGGTCGTTGAAGGCAACAAGTAGATATACCTTTTAGCAAATTCGAAGGGACAATCATCGTTTCATAGGCAACCATTCGAGGGACTAGATCAAATATTCGTATGCAACATCGAGGGTCATCGAGGGACTTATGATCTTTATGATAATTTTTTAATCGTCGGGACTTTTTCTAATGGGTACCTCTATATTCGAGGGACACGATCTTATAATCGAAGGCAACCAAGAGGGGCGTACCCTAGGGGTGAGTGTGTGCAGCAATCACGTGTGTTGTTTCAGAATATTTTATCTTTTAGTTAGTGATCTAAATCGAGATTAATTTCTTTTCACACCCTAATTTACTATCACACGCAGATAAATATTGCAGGAAAATAAAGGGCAAAAAAGTAAAGGATCCTAGCTATTACAAGGCTTCGGGGAGGGGGATTATAATAAAATCGGGAATGCAGAATTTAAAGGTGCAGAAATTATAAACTATACTATTACAACAAAAATTGCGACCTATACAACGATTTCTAATATTTAAATAAAATAATAAACGATCATGCATGCGACAATCACAGAAAAATTAGAGAAAGAGAAGAAAATCAGGAGAAGAAAGTGAATGAAATTAGAGTTTGAAGGCAAATTAGGATTTGAACTGATAAATCTAAATCTAAGTTAATTAGCTTAATTACTAATTAATTATAACATTAAACCCTAGCTACCTAATTATTCAATTAAATTAATTATATTAAAAAAAATTTAATCAAGAACCTATGTCTAATTATTTTATCCTAAAAATTAAATTTTAATTTTATTTAACCTAAAAAAAACTATTTTTTTACCCTAATTAAAAAAACAATTTTTAGTGTTTTTTTATTAAAAAAAAAGTCAATTAACAAAAATAATTATAAAATCAATTATTGATAAAAACTAATCCTGGATTTTAGTTGGTTGATTTAATTATTAGTGCTTGATAAAAATAAAAATAAAAGTTAGGGGTTAGTTTAAAAGAAATAACAGAAAAACAAATATAAGAAAATATAAAAAAATTAAAGAAATAAGCGCTGGATCTGGTACGGACGGTCCCTGCAGCTCCACGGTGGAACGCAACTTCAAGTGCATTAGATCAACCACTAGAACGATCTAACAGCCACAGGATCAAGGTGCATCACGCGTATGATGCAAAGGAGCGTACAGATCCTAGCTTGTTCAAACTTGGTTAGCGTGGGGTCCACGACCGTGGCTGGCATCCAATGAGAGAAAGAGAGAGAATCTGCTTGTGTTGACTGTCCAATGGGGTGACGTGAAACGGCCACGCGTGCTAGATAGAATTTCAAAATTCCTATTCATCTTTTTCTTCTTTTTTCCTGCAGATTTTGTTATGGAATTTCCTGCAGATTTTGTTGCGAATAATCCTTCGAAACCTAAAACCTGCAAAAATCAACGCAAACAAGAACAACCATAACCCAGATCCATGTAAAAACATCCCCTGAACACGAATATGGGGTTATTTTTATCATTTGAGCATTATAACTATGGATCCGATAGTCCAACAAGTTTAACCCTAACTATGGTCGATGACACCTCAGGCCCTAAACTATGTTCGTATGTGTTATGTATTAATGAATATTCATTCTTGATATGTGACGATGCTTGGTTGTTTGTTGTTAACATGATGTGTGGCCTTATGGCAAGTAATTGTTGTTATGAGAATGATGTATTATCATTGTTGAATTGTTGTTATTACAACTTGTTGATGATGTATTGATGAAGTTGTGGGCCGATGGCCAATATTAATTTGATGTGATGCAATTATGCGATCATTTATGCCAATGTGGCCAGTATGTTTTGACGGTGAATGTGTGTTGTGTGCTTATTAATGCCTGTGTGGTAATTATGGTGTGATATAATTGATAACGATGTTAATAATTGGTGATGTATCCTTTTGGATAGAATATAAACGGTGTAACGTGAATATGTGACCGTGTTATATTGTTGATAATGTTGTTGTCATGTAATAGAGTCATATATTTGCACAGAATAACATTTCAATACGTTAATGGCGGAATGCTATTAACAGGTGGCCTGAATTGACAATTATTACCAGTGGGAGCTTAATGCTCGGTAAAAAGGTGTATTTGCCTGAGTGGCAAGAGGTCATCAGTGGGGGCGAAATGCTCGATGACGGTTAGTCGTAGCTTACTGCTCGACAAAGGTGTATTTTCCTAAGGGAAAGAAGTCCCAGCATAATGCTCGGCAAGGTGTATTTGTCATAATGACAAGGAGGAGTTTACTCCGGATTTGGTACCACATGCATATGCATAGTTGAGTCTCAATCATCATTGTTTGTATTTGTAATTTATGTTATCATTCATGTGTCGCATTACTTATATATTGATTGTGGTTGACTTAGTGGATTACTTTGTTGTATGATTCTTGATGATACTTGTTGGCATTACTATATTTATCATGCTTCTTCATTATAAATTATATTCTCACCCTTCTGCTGATTTGATGCTTGAGTGGCATCCTGCAGATTAGCCGCTTTAGGAGTCTTTTGGATGAGGTAGTTCTCCAGTTGGTCTTGTCGGTTGCTCTGATACGTAACACCGGGGAGTCGGGAGTCTGTTGTTATTTATTTGTATATGACTCTTTTGAACATGTATATGTGATGATGTGCTGATGTGTATTGTAAACACTTTATTTTGGAAAACTCCTCTTTGAGAGTGAGAGCTATACGTACATTTTTATGTTCATATCTCCCGTGTGTTATGTATCGTTTTATAGGCAGGTGTTGTATGCTTTTGGCATCGTTGATGGCTGTTTGTTTTCTAGGTGTTTCTTGGTTACTTGGTGTAACATCCTAATTGTGTTGTATGAAATTTTAATACTCTGATATTTTCTTACCTAAATACTTTGGGTAGAATTTGGGTGTTACACTATATATATGTATTTGTCATGATATGTTATGAATGATGTATGAATGCAACCATGCAATTGAAGCATGTTGATGACTCCATATAGCAAATTCTGATTGGGGAAATAAATCCCTGCAGGAGATGATGACAATGTTTCTTCACCCTGATCTTAGAATGACCTTGCTGGGGATTCCTTCCTCATGTGGAAGGATACTCAGCTGAGGATTTTTGTTGTCGCTTAGGGATGAAAGTAACTTGAAGGATCTTATCTTGATGTACCCTGACAGGGGATAAAAGAGATGAATAATTATCTGATCCACTATCTGACCAAGTTTCAACTATGAGTGTCAACCTTACTGGGAAAGGTGAGTTTGAATAAATCATGATGGAGAAGAGACTTGTATCGGAGAGCCGGTGGTGTTTGAGACGTATACTCTGTTTGGGGAATCAAGTCTCTGTTGGGAAAGATATCATTTAAAGATAACTTCCTGAGGATTTTTCTGTGGGGATATTGCGGTGAAAACCACTATGTCGGGAAGATTCCCCGGGATTTCAATTTTCATTTCCCCCATGTCTTCAAGTGTTCTGTCACTTATTGTTCGAAAATATTTTCTTGACCATATGTGGACCCTCTCATGTGGGAGCCTATCTGCCTCTGGGATCGGTAGTCTGGTATATCTGATGCTTGAAGTTATTGCGAACTTTTGATGAGATACTGACATCATCTTATGCTGGTCACTAAGTGGCTTTTGCAACATGCCCCAAGTGATAGACTTGCCCCTCTGTCTGTTTAGCACCTTTGAGAGATTCTTTGAATTTTGGCTTGATTGCCCCAGATGAACGGGATCATGTCATGTCAATGCCCCTTGTATATATTTGCCTTTAGCCAAATGAACCAGGCATGGGAAATGTTTCTGCTTTTCGAAGTACTTCTGAAGCTATTTTTTCTATCGAGAAGATTTTTAGTCCTTAGTCATACCCATGCAAGTTCTTCCTGATGTCAAATAGTTGAACTTATGTAGACAAATGTGTTTATTTTTTCATAAAATGCGATGCATATGTGTAGCTTGAAGTTTTTAAAAAAGCATATATATTTTTTTTGTATAACAAAAGTTTGTAAAAACTGTGACATCAACTCAGGATTTTATGGTAAACCTTAAGGAGTCAGGATACCTTTTGATAACAATATGCTTTCGAACTAACCATGCTTCAGTTAGGACTTTCAAGGGTTGTAACGAGACCAGGCTCATGGTTTAAAGAAACAAAGAATAATGGCTCGAAATTTATTTGTGCCCAACCCAATCTTCGTGATGTCTTCAGTCCTATACTCAACTAACTATACGTTGTAGCTCCGAAAGAATTTGGAATTGTAACACTGATAGTTGTGATGGTTCAAGAACTGGAAGTTTATTTGCAAAGTGTGGACCTCCGATTTTTTTAATCCCGGGCCATACCTCTGTTCTGTAGAGATACGTGAACTGACTCTTTTTTATCGCTTAATGCTTTCGCATTTTTGAAAATTCACAGAGTCGCCACCGACCTTTTATTTTATCCAATTAAGGAAAGGTTTATAAAAGAAACAGAAAAAAGACCTTTAAGAAATTCTGGGTAAGGGGGTAGGTTATACAAAGGGAAGGTGTTAGCACCCTTTGTATCCATGGTTATCCATGGGCTCTTAAGTTTGCTTAGCTCACTTGTTTTTCGATGACTTTTCAATTGCTCTGAAATTGCTCATATGTGGTTTCAAATACCTTTGTAATTTGAATTTTGTAATGATCCGTGTGTGGATGTATACAAAATGCTTGTTTATCTTTCGAAAGATGTTTTGAAAAGAACGTTAACTTTGTAATAATCCGTGTTTGGATGTATACAAAGTATTGTCTTTTTGGAAAGTTTTGTTTTGAAAAACAACAGTGTATGAGAATTTTGTTTGTTTTGATTTGAGCAAGCAAACTAGGAGGTCTACCCTGAGTTGTAAGGTCTTTATCCTATTTCCTTTAAAAATCTATCCTTTCACCGGATATAAACGCAAGGTTCGATTTTGTACTCAAAACAGTAGAATTTTGACTTTGATTTTGAAAAGAATGAGAAGGGATTACCTTAAGAAGTGCAAGTGTGATTGTGTTTGTATTCAGATATTTTATCTTTGAAGTTAGTGATCTAACGGTTCAATTTTATCTTTGACATACACGCAGTTTATATTTGCTGGAAATTAAAGTGCGGAAATGTAAAGTGCGGAAAGTAAATCTACGCTATTACATCGATTGTGCAGGAAATGTAAACTAGCCTATTTACATGAATTTGACATCCTATACATTTATCTAGGAATTTAAATTGCAATAAGAATAAAAGGCATGTTTTTGGATTTTTTATGATTGATTTTAGTTATAATTAATGCATGATTAATTAAATTAAAATGAAGAAAAAAGATGAAAATGGATTTAAACCTAGAAATTAAGTTTAAAATATGTACAAAATATTTGTCAATTAATTTTAAAACAAAACTAATTTTTTTGGAATTTTTGGAATGGATTTGAAATTGATTTAAGTTAATTAAAACATAATTATGCAAATAATTATACAAATAATTAAAACTTAAAGAGAAAATTATTCGACATATGTACAAAATTAGTTTATAATATCTAAACAATATTTTATATAAAGAACAATTTTTTTATGATTTTTTGATGGGTTAGAATAATTAAAAAGCAAATATATAAATATATACTAATTAATTATGCAAAATATTGAAATTTTAAAGAAAAATAAAATATTTTTATTTCAGAAAATAATATATTATTTTAGAAGTCTAAAAATATTTTTTGTGTATTTTTTGGATTTTTAAAACTATTTTTAATTAATTTTGTAAAGAAATTAAAATAAAATAGAAAATAAAACAGAAAATAAAAGGATACTGATCCTGTGTGGTTTGATTGAGGGAGTATGATGTGCACGCGTGATCTGGAGCGTTGGATGACTCATTAAATGAAATCAAGTGGTCCAGAAATTGAGGCTCATGGGACACGTTGCACCTGCAAAGCACAGGATTAGAGGAAAATTTAAAAAACACGCGCGCTGCTGAACCAATGAGGGGGAGACACCTCATCGTCTTCAACCTTCATCCAGGGGTTTTTACAGCGCTTTTATGAAACATGCGCTGTAATTGATGAACCTCAAACCTGCAAAATAGCGAATAGGGGTAAACAAGCACATAAATTTGGCGCGATGGTACCATTCAACTCGTTTTGTCCATACGAATCTAATGGTGCTATTTAGAACCTCTAATTTTGCCTAATTTGGAAAGCCCTAATTTTGAAGCTATGAACCCTAAAATGGTAGTTTCGTTTATACGTGTCCAAACTTCAATTAAGTTTACAGAAATGATCTACACCTCAAACCAAACTTAATAGTATGTCTACATCTTGTTAAACATGTGTGAATAACCAGATACGAATTGATTTTAGTTTGAACAAATTTGGACCTGTATAGCTCGATTCAGTGAGCTTCAAGGCTTGTAACTGATTGGGATAGTTTCAGTGATGTTCAAGGAAGGTGTATGAATGCTTAGTTTGTATTGAAATGGACTGAAATTACAAATTCGAATTTGAGTTTTCTTTGAATTTTTTTCAAGTGATTACAAGTGTTATGAGCTTATGTATGCTTCTGAACTCGCCTCCTCCTTTGTTACTGAACTATGATAGCTTATTTATAAGCATTGAGTGCTTACAATTGAAGCTAAGAAGTGTCTTTAGTTGCCTTTGTTGAAACTTTGGTTTTTTTAATATTAAAAACCTTGAATTCTTGACCAAGTCATCTTGCCTTCAATGCACCTGCCTTGCCCTTCAATTCTCTGCAGAAAGATGAAGATTCTTTGAGGTGAGTCATGCTTGATTTGTAAGCTAACCATTATCCATGCATTTTCCTTTTAATTTTAATCTTAAAATAAGATAAAATCATGCAAAAATGGATAAAAAAAAAGGTATGGGCTTAGTCTTGGTCGTGGGAGGCCCATAACATCATGGAAATGATGTTTGAATGCTGAAAACTTGGCCCCATTTGGAAAAAATACATTTTTGAGCAATGTTGATTTCATGTATTTTCCCAAAATTTAGCCAACTTCAACAAGGTGTAAATCCTTCAATTTTTGTCATATGAAGGAGATCTTGCAATTTTTGGAAACCTCAAAGAGTCCTCTAACCAATGCCTTTGGTCTCATGTCAAAATGATTTTTGAAGCTCCTTGTGTGTCCTTTTGAAAAAAGTGTCTTTTTGTTGACTTTGAAAATGACCTGTAATGTCTTTGGTCATCTTTTTCAAATGGTGAATCCAATGACCATGGGATCAATGGCATTTGAAAGATAATTGAATTTCCTTCAAGATGAGCTTTGGTTTGAATTTTTTGGATGAAGGATGAGAGAGTTATGATCAGTCAAAGTTGAGTTGACTTTTCAGGCAAAAACCCTAATTTTGAATCTTAGAGTTTTGTTGATTTTTGATCTTTCCTTGATGAATTATGATCATCCAATGATCAAATGATGAATCCTTTGACAAAATATGGACTTTGACAAAAAATTTCATTTTTGACTGTCTGTTGACTTTTTTGGTCAAACGGGTCGTCTGTTGACTGTTTGAGCTGCTGACGGTGCGTCTGAGTGAATTGAAGTTTGAAAATTTGTATGATGGTACTTTGAGATATATGGATGTGTATGAAATCCATTCGAGCTCTCAAAAACTTGTTGCTCCTGTAAAAACAAGAAAAACCCTAGTCAGGGACTGTTTATGTAGGAGACAGTTAAGCGTACCTGATTTTTGTGCAGTGTTGAGTCTCTGCTAATCGCGTGATATTCAGAAGACTTCTAGAACAAAAATCTTGGAATTTTGAATTGTGAAAGATTGATTTGATTGATGGTACAAAACACTGAGAATTGTATTGCCAGCAGTTTGGCTGTCGACTGACTGTTCAGGTATTGACGTAGCAGTTAGAGTGATAAATCAACAGTCAAAGTTAATTTTCTTTTTTGTTGTTTTTGCTTTTTGTTTTATGTGAAAAATGGAAGTTTATTTACATGACTTGTTAAAATAAACACAGACATAATAAATAACTAATTTGCTGTATGCGGGCAAAATTACCGATAATAACCCTGAAAATCATTTAATGCACAGAAATAGGAATATTTGACTGGCAGAAAACACACAGAATATTATCTTAGTAATTAAGCAATATTATGAAAAATAGTACAACATTTAATACTGACAGTACAAATATTACATACTATATTGAACAGTACGACGAATAAACGGTACATTTAAGAAATAAGAAATACGGCAAATTTTAAGAATGACGATTAATGACCCATGCTATGAACAATAACATGTAGATGATTGGGAGTGCAACCATTGCAGGTCCACACTCTTCAGGACTATGCAGGCAGAAGAAAGTCATGATCACCGTAGCAATGGTGATGACTGTAAGAAACAGTGTCTCTATCCACTTTGCCATTCTTGTCAGGGAAGAAGAGAAAATAGATATGAGGTAGGAATTTGAAAGATGAGTTGGAATTTGATGTGAGATTTTATGGAAGAAAATGAGAGGTATTTATAGAATGGGAAGAAGGAAAGAGACGTTGGGGAATGATGTGATTCCGTACAAAAGGAAAATTTGAGTAGAAGTAAGATTTGAAAGAAAGTGGATGATAGTGTTGGGAAAAAGAGAGATTTGATTTTTGAAAAAGAGATTTGAAAAGATTTTTTGAAAATAATGGAATATAGTACAAAAACTAGTGGGAAACAAAAGATAATAATAATCTACTTGTTACCAGTACAGTCTGAGTTTCCTGATTCTGCGCCTGCAAAAAGATTTAACTCTGTACCAATTGTGTCAGTACTATTTATCTGTAAATAAATAAATAGCATGTGTGAAGTAATAAACAGTATTTGGCGTTTGCGTAAGAATAAATTCAACTGCAGGCCAATTTACTGTATAAGAAAAATTCTAAAAACTAAGTGTTTCATATGTTAGGATATTTGTTGAAATAATCCATAATTATATGAGACTTTTAATTTTCAGATTGGAGTTTTCTTGAAAAATATGTGGGCAAATTTTGGGGTATAACAGTTGCCCCTATTCAATCTTCTTAAACCTGAAGAGATTGTCTGAAATCTGAAGGTAGAAGATGATTGAATATTTAGATGCCCTGAAAATTTGCACTTACCTTGATCAGAAGAGATGTTGGAAGTTGCATTTGAATGTCGTCTGCGAAATGTTGTTGGCAAATTGAAACATTACCTGAGATGGGCTTTCAGATGCCACCTGGAATATGTGTTGATGGTCTGTTCATCAGAATGAATCCATTGATTATATCTTGATGAAGGATTTGAAAGTCTTTGTGTTGACTGTTTCGGAACCGTCCAAGGTTACCGCTTTAAGTCTTGGAAGATAATCGTTACGGAACTTGTCCAAAGTTTTTCCGATTTAGATTTTGGAAGTTGATCGTTGTGGAACCGTCTGAGGTATCAGCTTTAGATCTGCAATGTTAGATCGTTTTGGAACCGTCTGAGGTATCGCTTTAGATCTGCAACGTTAGATCGTTCTGGAACCGTCTGAGGTATCGCTTTAGATCTGTGATGCTAGATCGTTCTGGAACCGTCTGAGGTATCAACTTTAGATCTGTGATGCTAGATCGTTCTGGAACCGTCTGAGGTATCGCTTTAGATCTTTGATGCTAGATCGTTCTGGAACCGTCTGAGGTACCAACTTTAGATCTGTGATGCTAGATCGTTCTGGAACCGTCTGAGGTATCGCTTTAGATCTGCAACGTTAGATCGTTTTGGAACCGTCTGAGGTATCGCTTTAGATCTGTGATGCTAGATCGTTCTGGAACCGTCTGAGGTATCGCTTTAGATCTGTGATGCTAGATCGTTTTGGAACCGTCTGAGGTATCGCTTTAGATCTGCGATGTCTGTTTTTGAGTTGGTAAGTGATCAGAATGAATCTTCGGCTTGATTATATCTGAGAGAACCGTTCATGGAATTCATGTGAACACTGCATGTGATTGAGAACATCTTTGTCGAAGATATCCATCTGCCTGAAAAATCAAGTTAGTAATATGCAATGTTTATGATGCATGTAAATGTGAGATATTCCCGGAGAAATATGCATGTGATGTTGTGTATGAATATGCGTATGAATACGCACATGATGCATGATGTATGAATATGATGTATGAATACGAATATGAATATGTGATGTATGAATGCGATGCGTGTCAAGTTTCTAGTGGGAAAAATAAATTCCCACTAGTCATCTGGACATGAATGTATTGTGATCGTTGATGATCTTTTGTCTTGTTTGAGTACCCTCGGCTGGGGAAATCCTTTGAGAACCCTGGTATTCTGTTGAAGGATCTTTGAATATCTCTTGAGAATGAAAGGTAGCTGGAAGTTCTGATGCCCTTTCTAATAGGAATGAGGAAGATGCATAATCCTCCGATGCACTATCTGACCATGTCCGGGTGCGGGGATCACACCTTCTGAAGATAGTAATCTGGAACAACCCTGCTGGGGGATAAGACTTCTTTTGAAGAGAAAATCTTTTTGAGGAATTTGCTGAGAAATGTGTTTCTCTTGGGGATTTTCTTCTGATGGAATGATGTCCAGATAATTGGGACATTTCCTGAATGCTATTCCTGTTTTTCCTGGTAAACATCAATCATATTCAAATGCACATGCTCATTCAAAATTATCATTGGGACGCTTACGTATTTAAAACAGAAAAAGTGAAAATAGTGATTTTTGAGCCTAAGCTGCATTGATTTTTGAAAAAGAGCCATGATAGGCTGGTTAGCACAGGGAGACAACAATCCTAGAAGTAGGAAATTGTCAGAAAGTTTTGGAAAATATTTATGAAGATAAATAGCTATGTGAAAATGATCCAGTCAAGTTTCAACTCTGCTATTGCCAATCTGTCCTCGAGCATCTCATCCCTCACTTGTTGGAAGAAAGTGATTGGACTGATCGGTGTCTTTGAGGTGTTGAATCTTGATGGTGAGTAGGCAGCTGAACGGAACACAGTTGTATGCTTCATTCCCTAACTTTTGCCTAGGCTGCCCTTTCAGGTTTTCAGCCTACCGGGATAGTATTTGTTTAGTCTCTAATTTTTGCCTGGACCGCCCTTTCGGGTTTTCAATCCACCGAGACGCTCATTTTTGCCTAAGTTGCCCTTTCAGGTTTTCAACTTAGCGAGCTGTTTTTTTTCTTTTTAAGAGAAGTATTTTTTGACTATGTCAGCATTCACAGGGTGTGGGAAATCCTCGCCATCCATGGTGGTAAGCAACATGGCGCCGCCGGAGAATATTCTCTTGATTATGAATGGTCCCTCGTAGGTGGTAGTCCATTTGCCTCTGGGATCACCTTGTGGTAAGATGATGCGTTTGACAACCAAGCCACCAGTTTGGTATGCTTGACTTTTGACTTTTTTGTTGAAGGCTTTGATCATACGCTTTTGGTATAGCTGACCATGACAAATAGCTGCGAGCCTTTTCTCATCAATCAAGTTTATCTGGTCCAACCGTGTTTGAATCCAATCGTCTTCGTCTAGATTGGCTTCTTTCATAATCCTTAGGGAAGGAATCTGAATTTCAATTGGAAGAACTGCCTCCATACCATAGACTAAGGAGAATGGAGTTGCCCCTGTGGAAGTACGCGCAGATGTGCGATAACCATGAAGAACAAAAGATAATAATAATCTACTTGTTACCAGTACAGTCTGAGTTTCCTGATTCTGCGCCTGCAAAAAGATTTAACTCTGTACCAATTGTGTCAGTACTATTTATCTGTAAATAAATAAATAGCATGTGTGAAGTAATAAACAGTATTTGGCGTTTGCGTAAGAATAAATTCAACTGCAGGCCAATTTACTGTATAAGAAAAATTCTAAAAACTAAGTGTTTCATATGTTAGGATATTTGTTGAAATAATCCATAATTATATGAGACTTTTAATTTTTAGATTGGAGTTTTCTTGAAAAATATGTGGGCAAATTTTGGGGTATAACAGTTGCCCCTATTCAATCTTCTTAAACCTGAAGAGATTGTCTGAAATCTGAAGGTAGAAGATGATTGAATATTTAGATGCCCTGAAAATTTGCACTTACCTTGATCAGAAGAGATGTTGGAAGTTGCATTTGAATGTCGTCTGCGAAATGTTGTTGGCAAATTGAAACATTACCTGAGATGGGCTTTCAGATGCCACCTGGAATATGTGTTGATGGTCTGTTCATCAGAATGAATCCATTGATTATATCTTGATGAAGGATTTGAAAGTCTTTGTGTTGACTGTTTCGGAACCGTCCAAGGTTACCGCTTTAAGTCTTGGAAGATAATCGTTACGGAACTTGTCCAAAGTTTTTCCGATTTAGATTTTGGAAGTTGATCGTTGTGGAACCGTCTGAGGTATCAGCTTTAGATCTGCAATGTTAGATCGTTTTGGAACCGTCTGAGGTATCGCTTTAGATCTGCAACGTTAGATCGTTCTGGAACCGTCTGAGGTATCGCTTTAGATCTGTGATGCTAGATCGTTCTGGAACCGTCTGAGGTATCAACTTTAGATCTGTGATGCTAGATCGTTCTGGAACCGTCTGAGGTATCGCTTTAGATCTTTGATGCTAGATCGTTCTGGAACCGTCTGAGGTACCAACTTTAGATCTGTGATGCTAGATCGTTCTGGAACCGTCTGAGGTATCGCTTTAGATCTGCAACGTTAGATCGTTTTGGAACCGTCTGAGGTATCGCTTTAGATCTGTGATGCTAGATCGTTCTGGAACCGTCTGAGGTATCGCTTTAGATCTGTGATGCTAGATCGTTTTGGAACCGTCTGAGGTATCGATTTAGATCTGCGATGTCTGTTTTTGAGTTGGTAAGTGATCAGAATGAATCTTCGGCTTGATTATATCTGAGAGAACCGTTCATGGAATTCATGTGAACACTGCATGTGATTGAGAACATCTTTGTCGAAGATATCCATCTGCCTGAAAAATCAAGTTAGTAATATGCAATGTTTATGATGCATGTAAATGTGAGATATTCCCGGAGAAATATGCATGTGATGTTGTGTATGAATATGCGTATGAATACGCGCATGATGCATGATGTATGAATATGATGTATGAATACGAATATGAATATGTGATGTATGAATGCGATGCGTGTCAAGTTTCTAGTGGGAAAAATAAATTCCCACTAGTCATCTGGACATGAATGTATTGTGATCGTTGATGATCTTTTGTCTTGTTTGAGTACCCTCGGCTGGGGAAATCCTTTGAGAACCCTGGTATTCTGTTGAAGGATCTTTGAATATCTCTTGAGAATGAAAGGTAGCTGGAAGTTCTGATGCCCTTTCTAATAGGAATGAGGAAGATGCATAATCCTCCGATGCACTATCTGACCAAGTCCGGGTGCGGGGATCACACCTTCTGAAGATAGTAATCTGGAACAACCCTGCTGGGGGATAAGACTTCTTTTGAAGAGAAAATCTTTTTGAGGAATTTGCTGAGAAATGTGTTTCTCTTGGGGATTTTCTTCTGATGGAATGATGTCCAGATAATTGGGACATTTCCTGAATGCTATTCCTGTTTTTCCTGGTAAACATCAATCATATTCAAATGCACATGCTCATTCAAAATTATCATTGGGACGCTTACGTATTTAAAATAGAAAAAGTGAAAATAGTGATTTTTGAGCCTAAGCTGCATTGATTTTTGAAAAAGAGCCATGATAGGCTGGTTAGCACAGGGAGACAACAATCCTAGAAGTAGGAAATTGTCAGAAAGTTTTGGAAAATATTTATGAAGATAAATAGCTATGTGAAAATGATCCAGTCAAGTTTCAACTCTGCTATTGCCAATCTGTCCTCGAGCATCTCATCCCTCACTTGTTGGAAGAAAGTGATTGGACTGATCGGTGTCTTTGAGGTGTTGAATCTTGATGGTGAGTAGGCAGCTGAACGGAACACAGTTGTATGCTTCATTCCCTAACTTTTGCCTAGGCTGCCCTTTCAGGTTTTCAGCCTACCGGGATAGTATTTGTTTAGTCTCTAATTTTTGCCTGGACCGCCCTTTCGGGTTTTCAATCCACCGAGACGCTCATTTTTGCCTAAGTTGCCCTTTCAGGTTTTCAACTTAGCGAGCTGTTTTTTTTCTTTTTAAGAGAAGTATTTTTTGACTATGTCAGCATTCACAGGGTGTGGGAAATCCTCGCCATCCATGGTGGTAAGCAACATGGCGCCGCCGGAGAATATTCTCTTGATTATGAATGGTCCCTCGTAGGTGGGAGTCCATTTGCCTCTGGGATCACCTTGTGGTAAGATGATGCGTTTGACAACCAAGCCACCAGTTTGGTATGCTTGACTTTTGACTTTTTTGTTGAAGGCTTTGATCATACGCTTTTGGTATAGCTGACCATGACAAATAGCTGCGAGCCTTTTCTCATCAATCAAGTTTATCTGGTCCAACCGTGTTTGAATCCAATCGTCTTCGTCTAGATTGGCTTCTTTCATAATCCTTAGGGAAGGAATCTGAATTTCAATTGGAAGAACTGCCTCCATACCATAGACTAAGGAGAATGGAGTTGCCCCTGTGGAAGTACGCGCAGATGTGCGATAACCATGAAGAACAAAAGATAATAATAATCTACTTGTTACCAGTACAGTCTGAGTTTCCTGATTCTGCGCCTGCAAAAAGATTTAACTCTGTACCAATTGTGTCAGTACTATTTATCTGTAAATAAATAAATAGCATGTGTGAAGTAATAAACAGTATTTGGCGTTTGCGTAAGAATAAATTCAACTGCAGGCCAATTTACTGTATAAGAAAAATTCTAAAAACTAAGTGTTTCATATGTTAGGATATTTGTTGAAATAATCCATAATTATATGAGACTTTTAATTTTCAGATTGGAGTTTTCTTGAAAAATATGTGGGCAAATTTTGGGGTATAACACAAAGGCAGTCATCATCATTTTTTATAATATTCCTCTTTTGTTAAGAGTTTGCAGTGACCTCTTTTTGACTTTGTTATCCCTAACTTTTGCCTGAACTATTTACTTTGGAGTTACAGTCAGCGGGATGTTTCTCTTTCCACTAAGTCTCCTTCAGAGGTTTTGACTTAACGGTCTTGTCCTTTTTTTTCTTTTGATAGATATTGACTGCCTGACTTAATGATGACGGGGAACCATCACTGATCGTGTTAAATAACAACTGGGGTGATTGAGTCAACTGAGAATATACCCTGCCCTAGGTTATGATTAAGGGTTTTAATCTGCACGAGAAAGAAAACTTCTACTTCTTAGGCTCAAAGGGGTTGACTAGGGATTAACATCCTTATATCTCCACTGTTTAGGAATTGAAACAATGCTTGTACATCGTCAACATAGTCTGTTCAAAAGCATATTGTATGAGATTATGGTATCGTTTTCGTCATCCTCCCTCAAAAGGCTTACAGCTTAACAGGAGTTGAGTATCACAAAAAGAAAACAAAGGTAAAGACACAGTTTTAAATATCATGAAAACACAAGAAATAATTCTAGCCAAACATATGCAATACATTAATGATTATTATCAAAACAACCAAAGTCTGTCATATGACGGATGTTTAAACAAACAGAAGAGTAATTGCAAATGAAAACGAAACGAAATATCTAAAAATCCATCCTTCTAGGCGTCCCCAGCATTAGCAATCTTGTTATGATTAGGCATTGGAGCAGTGATCACATTAGGAGTCTCAAGAGGGTCAAACTCAATTTCCCGAGCATCAATCATATCTTGGATCTTGTTCTTCAATGGCCAACAATCATTCGTATCATGTCCAGGGCTATTGGAGTGGCATGCACACCTTGCATTAGGATTATAGCGAGGAGAGGAAGTGTTAGGCTTCACAGGAGGATCCCTTTTAGTAATCACGTTTGCTTTCAGCAGATGTTGTAATACCTGAGCCAGTGACATATTGATTTTTGTGAACTAACGCCTAGGCGTGTCTTGCTTGTTTTGACGACTTTGTAGAGGCGCCGGTGTGGAGATTAGAACTGCCCCAACAGATTGGTCACGATTATTCTTTTTCTGACCATACACAACGTTGGAATCTGACTTCCCATTGAATGGCTTCTTTGTAACGCCTGAGAATGTAGCCACTTGAATCTTACCACTTCAGATGCCATTCTCAACATGTTCCCTAGTCAATATCAAGTCAGTGAAACCAGCGAATGAGCTTCCCAGTAAATGACTATAAAAAGGACCAGTCCATGTACCCATGAACATATCTACCAGCTCTCTGTCAGCCAGAGGAGGTTGGACTCTGCCACCCAAGTTCCTCCACTTCTGTGCATACTCCTTGAAGCTCTCCTTCGGACCCATGGACATGCTTTGTAATTGTGTACGATTCGGTGCGAGATCAGCATTATATTGGTATTGCTTGTAGAAAGAAACAACCAAGTCTTCCCATGTACGGATATTGGTACCCTCCAACTGATAGTACTATTCGAGTTGAGTTCCAGACAAACTCTCTTGGAATAAGTGAATCCAAAGCATCTTGTCGGCGGTGTGAGGCTGAATCTTCCTCACATATGATTTCAAGTGCAGCTTAGGACAAGAGACTCCATCATACTTTGCAAAGGTCGGAGTCTTGAACTTTGGAGGGATCACGACTCTTGAGATGAGCCCTAGTTCCTCAAAGTCTAGCCCTGGTACCTTCTGGATTTCCATAGCCTTCATCCGTTCCTCCAACTGTCTGTACTTTTCCTCCGGATATTCTTCCTCATAGTAATATTCCTCCTCTTCCTCATCTTGCTTGACAGAACCATTGTTGCTCTTTTGATCAGTCGTGCCACTAGCAACTTCCTCTTGTTCAATCTCTTCTGGGATTTCGACTTCTTTGGATTTTTTGAGAGAGCCTCGGAATCTTCTTCCCATGTTGAAAACACCCACAGGCTTCTTGGTCTTCTTCTCCTTCTTAGTAAGGAGGGTCTTCAGTTCTTCCTGCCCCTTGGACAAATTCAGGATTAGGGCTTGGAATTCAGCGTTATGTGCTTGGAGATCCTTGACTGATTGCTCGAGAGGATTCATTTTTGTAGCTTAAATAAACAGCGAGAGGATGAGTAACCTGTCATAGAAACCTGTCGTGCAATGTTATGAATGGTATGCTTATGTGTATGCAATGTTTTCAAGGACCTTGAAGTTTAAATTTGTTTTAAGCCAAGCAAGAAAGAAACTTTCATTAATAACGTCGAAAAAACATAAAACTGTTTGCCGTTTTTAAGCCTTACAAAGAAAGAAACTAAAATAGTAAAAATAAAAGCATAAAAGAAAGTCTTCAAGTCTCCCATCGACGCTTTCGCTTGGCACCAAGGAATATGTTGATGCTTTGCTCGTCTTGAAGTTGCTTTGTAAGCTCTAACACTTTCTTCTCTTTAGCATGAAATTGAGCCTCAAAGGTGTCTCTTTCTTCCTTTAACTGGATCCAAGATCTCTTCAGCTCCTCAAAATCAGTAGGCATTTCTGGATGAAGAATAATCTGAGGAACATCTCCCTCAAATTCAGGCTCAATAATCACAGGTCTGACAGCGTGGTATGGCATAATAAGCTTCTGAGCACGAGTGCGCACCCATCTAAGGTAAGGCTTAAGAGGAATAGAGTTTTTCTGGCCTAACTCCTTGCTATCATACTTGTATACTTTGTCCCACGCACGTATGAAACTTCGTCGGTAATTCTAAGGATCGTCTTCATAATCAAACACATAACCCTTGATGATCATGTCATGAGGACCATCTCTTTAAGCATAACCAAACTGACGTAGGGCTAATGAAGGATTGTAAGTAATACCTCCCCTAATTCCAAGGAGTGGCACATTAGGGAATTCCCCACAGCGATCAATGATAGTGAAGTACTCTTGGGATAGGGTTCACTAGCGGATATTCGAATTAGAGAGTGACATCATCCTTCGTGACCACTGCATCCTTTGTTCATTCTTCAACACTGAACGGGGAAGGTGCGGAATAAACCACCTGGATAATAAAACACATGAGAGTTCCTCGCTTCATGCTGGTACGAGTGCGAAGCGAATGTAAAATATCTCCAAGCAAAGTAGGTACCGGGTTGCAAGCTAAGAATATCTTGATGGCATGCACATCTATGAACTAATTCGGGATTAGGGAACAACACCAAACCATAGATTAGAAAAGCTAACATATCTTCAAAAGCAGAATAACTCACGGCCTTTAGGAATGATCGAGCTTTCTTCAACAAGAACTTAGCTAGGAAACCTTTGACTCCGCTCTTTGTTTCCCAGTTAGACATGACTTTTGATCTTTCGAGATGTAGAGCGCTTGCAATAACTTCAGACTTCGGAACTTCTTCCAAACTTGTGAAAGGCATCAGGTTCCTAATGGGTATACCAAGTAGCTCATAGAATTCTTCCAGGGTGGGAACCAACTGATAGTCGGGAAAAGTGAAGCAGCAATGCGCAGGATCAAAGAACTGGAACAGAACTCTCGTGATATCTTCTTCAAAACCTGAGCTGACCAGTCTGGGTAAATAACCATATCTCTCGGTGAATCAAGAATCTCTGGGAATTTCAAAGACTAACTCCTTAAGCTCGGAAGGTACTCCTACAAAGTTAATTTTGATGAAATTCCTGGTAACGGGAGCCATGACCTACAACAAAGAACAAAGATAAATTCTTCGGTCCTTGAAATGGTTAGTAAAATGCTTATGGCATGATGTTATGATGTTATGATATCATGATGTCAAGTAAGTAAGAAATACAAACAAGTCACACCAAAAAGCCCTAGGTTCAAAGGCTTGCATGTAGTCCATAGGTGAGTACCCTCCCCATTGAGGTTTAGTTGGTTCAACCTGTCCTAGAATAGTAACCGGGTTCTAAGGAGCTCATATCCCTGATCTTTCTCGAAAGCATTATCTCAGTCAGCACTCGAACGGCTAACCAAAAACATCTTGAAAGATTGATCTCAATGAGTGTAGCTTCGAGTATCAACCAACTTCGGCCAGGAATCCAAGCCGGCCATCTCGCTACTTTCTAATAGGCCAAAGTTAAGTTCAACTATGGTTCTAAGGACGAAATAGTGCTAATGACACCATATGGTAGTCTAATGTCTCCTCGATCAAGTTCAAGAGCCATCTGAACAAGCCAAAGCGTCGCACTAACGGTGGCCACCAGATCAACCATACAGGGATGAGCCGTACAGTCTCCTTGGTCTATTGCCACATACATAAGGTATCTCGAGATTCGGGTTAGAATCTTTCACGTAGAAACAATCCCAATTAAACCCTTAAAAATAAAGCACACAAAACAAACAATTGAAAACATTTATAATGAACTAAGCCCTAAGGTAAACCCCTCTTATAGAATCCCCAGCAGAGTCGCCAGTTCTGTAAATCGGTGGGAGAACTGACTTTTTATTTTCGTAAGCAATGTTGCGGTGAGCAAGAGTCGCCGCCGACTTTTATTTTATCCAATATCTTGGAAGGGTAAAAAGAACAGAAAAAGACCTTTTTAAGAAAAATAGGCTCGGGGGGTAGATTATGAAAAGGGAAGGTGTTAGCATCCTTTTCATCCGTAGTTATCTACGGGCTCTTAATTTGCTTAGCTCATGTTTGTTTAAAAAAGTTTATGGACTTTATCTTAAAAGCATACCATTAGTCTTTGGAAAGAGAGGTGCGAAAAGCCTTTTTAACTGAGCAAGCAAATTAGGAACACTACCCTAAGTTTGGTCTTTTTCTATGCTTTTTACTCTCCTAAGAGGGATAGGGCTATCCTTACCATTCAGGGTAGGTAGTCCCATTGATTGGATGTGCGGGACAATCGAAGGGTCATCGGAGGGACAATCATCGTTTCATAGGCAACCATTCGAGGGACTAGATCATATATTCGTATGCAACATCGAGGGTCATCGAGGGACTTATGATCTTTATGATAATTTTTTAATCGTCGGGACTTTTTCTAATGGGTACCTCTATATTCGAGGGACACGATCTTATAATCGAAGGCAACCAAGAGGGGCGTACCCTAGGGGTGAGTGTGTGCAGCAATCACGTGTGTTGTTTCAGAATATTTTATCTTTTAGTTAGTGATCTAAATCGAGATTAATTTCTTTTCACACCATAATTTACTATCACACGCAGATAAATATTGCAGAAAAATAAAGGGCAAAAAAGTAAAGGATCCTAGCTATTACAAGGCTTCGGGGAGGGGGATTATAATAAAATCGGGAATGCAGAATTTAAAGGTGCAGAAATTATAAACTATTACAACAAAAATTGCGACCTATACAACGATTTCTAATATTTAAATAAAATAATAAACGATCATGCATGCGACAATCACAGAAAAATTAGAGAAAGAAAAGAAAATCAGGAGAAGAAAGTGAATGAAATTAGAGTTTGAAGGCAAATTAGGATTTGAACTGATAAATCTAAATCTAAGTTAATTAGCTTAATTACTAATTAATTATAACATTAAACCCTAGCTACCTAATTATTCAATTAAATTAATTATATTAAAAAAAAATTAATCAAGAACCTATGTCTAATTATTTTATCCTAAAAATTAAATTTTAATTTTATTTAACCTAAAAAAAAACTATTTTTTTACCCTAATTAAAAAAACAATTTTTAGTGTTTTTATTATTAAAAAAAAGTCAATTAACTAAAATAATTATAAAATCAATTATTGATAAAAACTAATCCTAGATTTTAGTTGTTTGATTTAATTATTAGTGCTTGATAAAAATAAAAATAAAAGTTAGGGGTTAGTTTAAAAGAAATAACAAAAAAACAAATGTAAGAAAACATAAAAAAATTAAAGAAATAAGCGCTGGATCTGGTACGGACGGTCCCTGCAGCTCCACGGTGGAACGCAACTTCAAGTGCGTTAGATCAACCACTAGAACAATCTAACAGCCACGGGATCAAGGTGCATCACGCGTATGATGCAAAGGAGCGTACAGATCCTAGCTTGTTCAAACTTGGTTAGCGTGGGGTCCACGACCGTGGCTGGCATCCAATGAGAGAAAGAGAGAGAATCTGCTTGTGTTGACTGTCCAATGGGGTGACGTGAAACGGCCACGCGTGCTAGATAGAATTTCAAAATTCCTATTCATCTTTTTCTTCTTTTTTCCTGCGGATTTTGTTATGGAATTTCCTGCAGATTTTGTTGCGAATAATCCTTCGAAACCTAAAACCTGCAAAAATCAACGCAAACAAGAACAACCATAACCCAGATCCATGTAAAAACATCCCCTGAACACGAATATGGGGTTATTTTTATCATTTGAGCATTATAACTATGGATCCGATAGTCCAACAAGTTTAACCCTAACTATGGTCGATGACACCTCAGGCCCTAAACTTCTCATGTATTACGTTGAACATGATCTATTCAAACTCAGGAACACATTAGAATGGTTAGTTATCATTAAAGTTTAACAATAGTAAAGAAACGAAAATTTCACCATGAATGAAGAATGTGTTCATGATGAATGCATTCTGCATGTTTCGAATCATGTATTTTGATCAACACCTACACTTTAATATCGCAGGAAGATGTTAGGACGGTTACTTTGGCTTGAGAATGGATGCACACGTGAACTCGGATTGCAACTTTTTCTTGATTTTTTTGTAAAGTTGGTGAGCTTTTTGGAGGCTAGGGTTCGTGTTTGTTTGAGGCTTCAATATTATGCTTATATAGGGAACGAAATTAGGTCAAAAGATTTAAAGAAAGATCAAGAGATTTGATTGAAAAAATATTGTGTTTTGAATATGTATGAAAACCTTCCTTTTTTGGTTGAATCCTATTCAAGTACTATTTTCATGATCCCTTGGCCATTGGGATTGATGATTTGGATCTGAATAATGATTAAGGATATTCTATAGCATCTTCTATTATTTAAACCATGATTTTATTTGATTTATTTTAATTTAATTTGAATAAAATCAAATACAAATGAAATAATATCATAAAATAAATAATATTTGGACCTTGGGCCCTCTATAAGCTTAAAATCTCGTGGGTGATTCAAAAGTTATGGCCCTTCACTCAAAAACATGAAATTTGTCAATTAAGGCCTTATGCATTTCTCAAATTTTGCCCAACTTGCACCAATCATAACTCCCTCAATTTTCATCATATGGAGATGATCAAGGACTTTTTGGAAAGCTCAAGATGTCCTCTATAAGCTACTTTGGGACCTTTTTTGCATTTGAGGATTTTATCTTGAAGATATGGCTCCTGACAAAAAATTGCGTTTTGCGAGCTTCTAGAAGGACCTATAATGTTTTGGCTCATATCTCCCAAATGAAGCATTTTTGGCCTTGGCTTTAGAGGAGAAAAGTTGTAAAGAATTAAGTTTCCTTAAAAACAGGCTTTGGTTGGGAAATTTCTGATGTTCCATGTGAAAGTTATGGCTGGTCAAAGTTGGGTTGACTTTTAGTTCAAAACCCTAATTTTAGAAACTTGGACATTTAGTGATTTTGAAGCTTTCCTTGATGAATCATGATCAATCATTGATCAAATGATGAATGTGACTTCATAATGTTGATGTTGACCAAAAATCAGGAGTTTTGACTGTAATTTGACCATAGTTGACTTTTAGGTCAAACTGATCGACTGTTGATTTTTTTGAGCAATTGACTGGGCAATCTTGTGAACCAGGGCTTGAAACTTAGCATGAGGATACTTTGAAGCATATGAGAGACCATGGGATCCATTTGAGGTTTTAGAACTTGATTTGTCCTTGAGACAATCAAAACCCTAGTTGTGGGTTGATTGTTTAGGAGATAGATAAGCGTGCCCAATTTTTGCATAGCCTGGAGTATCTGAAGATGTCTGAGGGAACTTCTTGGGCCAAGAAACCTTTAAAAATGGTGGGCAAATTTTGGGGTATGACATAAAAGTGAAATAAAAGTGTTTATAAAGTTCATTTTCATTTTAGTTTACAAATGCTGAGGTGTTGGGCTGCTGTGTAATGTGGACTTTAGGTCTAATGTAATATTTTGATGCATCAAAATAATAATTCAAAAAAAAATTAATTTGTAAATTGATTTTCATAAATAAGTTTTATAAAAATGATTTAAGAAAATGTAAAAAAATTAATATAAACGTGAAAAATAAATAATATTACATAATATAAAAAAAGTAAAAAAAAAATTAAATAAAAAAATTAAGGAATTTCACGTATCTTTTAAAAGTTAAATCAAAAATAAAATTAAAATTCAGGTGGACTGCCAAGTCATTTAAAAATGGAAATTGGGCTCAACAGGGATTATATCTAGAGAATCTAGAAATTGCAAGGGGGTTTAAAATAAAACTTTATTAGGGGCTAAAAACAAATCTCGCTAATATTACAGGGGCTTTATATATTTAACCCTTTTAGAAAATCAAATTGATGAATTTTATGACACGCTTGATAACTTTACCAATGAGAGAGATGACTTGAGTCTCATTCTAGATGATCTAAAAGAAAAATATAATAAATTCGGTCTAGGTTATGAGCCAAAAAAATCTAAGAGTTTTAGTAATATTTTCCATGCTAATAGGATCTCTAAATGTATTATGCCTAAATGTAATTATTATGGTAAAATTGTTCATATTGCTCTATCATATTTGATTAGAAATAACCACTAAGTGACATGAAAAATATTTCTTATTTGTCTCATTTTTATAATAAAAATTATGACCATCGCTCATATTACACTTCTAGAAATATTTTGTATTCCACTAATGCAAGAGAACCAAAAAAGAATTAGGTACCAAAGATCAAAATGTTGAGTTGTGATGTAGATGTTCTTGATAACTTAAAATTGTTTTTTTTTATAGTGGTTGTTCAAACCTATGACCGAAGATAAAAATATCATTTCTTCTTTCACTCATAATAAAGGAAACTTCGTGTCTTATGGCAACAACAAAAGATATAGTTTTTCGATATGGAAATATTGTTAAGAGACCTAATCCTACCTTTAAGATATTATAATTGTTGAAATTTTATAAGAAAATTTAATTAGTATTAATTAAATTGTGTGACAAAAGCAATATAATATGATTTAATTCTTGTATATGCAAGGTCATTCAAATGCATAAGCAAATTTCTTGCATTAAAACTTTTTTAAAATTATAAAAATAAAATGGCTATAGAAGAATTCATACACATTAATTTTGATGAAACTAACTCATTTAGTAATAGAGATAGAATTATTTGTGTGTGCAGGTATTCTAAGAAAAAAGTGTCTAAAATGATTAAGTTTGAAAAATGGACTACTTCGAAATATTATCATCTTGACGAACAACATAGGAAATATCTTAATAGGATAAGGAACTCTTATACATATCAAAAAAGGTGAAGAAGGCCAGGTGTCGCGGCAGGAAAATTTGAGATTAAGTTATTGATTAACTTTACTAAGAAAATGCAAGAGTCGCCACTGATCTTTATTGTTTCCTAAGGAATGAGAAAAAGGCAAATAAAATCCACATAAGTTTTTAGAAAACTAATAAAACAAAGAAAAAAAGATACGAGGGTTGGTTATGCAAGGAGAATGTATTAGCACCCCTCACATTTGTGGTACTCCACAAGATCCTTTTTGAAAATATGTGTTAAAACAAAAGAGTTGTGTGCAAAAGATTGATGGGATGAGAAAGGAACATTTTTTATGGTTTTTATTTTTGCTCGGAAAGACGTCGCATCATGTGCCTACATACCTCCTCTATGCAATGGAGAAGTTAGAGTATTTGTAGCTATACTTACAAAGAAAGCACAATGGTTTGTTTTGATTGATTTTAACTGAAGAGACACTTTGTCATCTCAGAGGAGAAAACTTAACTATCAACCATAAACATGAGAACATATGGATCTTTGCATTACAAATGAAATAAGGGCTCCAACTCGGATATAGATCAACAAGTATGCCACTGGCTCTTTCAGGTGGAAAAGAATCAACACCATATCAATCAATATCATGGAGATATGAGAATCACATCTCAACTATGATGATTACTCATGCCTAATCTTTGAGGAAAGATTTTAAAATTAAAAGCCAAATGACAAAAGATTTGAATGACGTTTGTGTTTTTTATGATTTTTGAAAGAGTTTGATATGCTTAAGATGTTTTAGCATTTATTTAAGAAAAGATTTGACGATCACTTGACAAAGTCAAGGTTTATTGCAAAAAGAGTTTAAGTTTGAAAACAAAGAAGGTTTTGAAAAGAGAGAGAAGATTTTGAAAATGTAAGAATGTTGGCAAGAGATTAAGGGACTATTCTAAAGCATAAAGTAAAATCTAAGAAAAAGAACAATCTAACCAACAAAGAAGCCAATACTTGACATGAAGTCAACATAAGCATTCCTTTCCATTGGATTAACCTCAAAGCATAATACTAGATGAACTTGAGCAGATGCATAACCAAATAGCCATAAGTTCAAAGTAACAATTTAATTAAGTACATCTCAAATGGATCTTGAATTTTCCTCAGATGAACTTGCATTAGATAAAATTGTATCAGATGAACTTTCAAAGTTTTAAATCAATAGAACACCTACACACAGACAAAATAACCAGACAAAATAACCAATAGGTAATATATCAAAGGTCTTAGATACATTGGTATCAGATGAAAGCTCCAAAGTCAAGGTTTTAATCCTGGGTCCAAAGGTCCAACTCCTTAAGCGAAGGGTAGTAGCCATAGTTCAAAATCCACAGTTAAGTCTTTTAGGGTTTTCTCTTTATTAAGTGTCTTTTAGAAAACAAGGACAAAATAAAAGCTCAAGTGAGCAAAGATAAAATAAATGCTCAAGTGAGCAAAGGAAAAAAGACATAAAGATAAAATTCTATGAATGATAAATGGCATAATAAAGAGCGGGAAAATAAAGTGTGGAATAATAAATTGCATTAAAGTAAAAGTTAGCATAATAATATGGTTAATTGTTAGTATTAAAGTTAGTTATCCGATTCAGGAAAAATTTAGTGCTATGTTAAGCAATCGTAGATGTACTTATATAAAAGTAGCCTTTATGAGGCCAATCAATAACAATCTATGTGTTTAAGAACAAGTTAGAGAAATGATATAAAACATCATTCTCCTAAAACTTGCAACACGTGTAAAATAAGAAAAAAAGATCAAGACAAAATCAAGGAACTGTGAGATCATTACATCTATCAAAGCCTTCTTATTACTTAGAACAAACTTATATTCAATCCAAAGTACTCAAAGTAATCTCATGATTACCTTAAATTAGATTTGAAATGATGAAATTTCATCAATACTAATCAAACCTTAATTGAACAAGATGAATCCTCAAGTCCAATTGATCAAAAGATAAAAGAAGAATTGGATTGAGTTGAAGAGGGATGGGCGATGAATCAATCAAGATCACAAGTCAAAAAGGATTCTCTTAATTATGATGAGACTTAACTTTGATGGTTCATTAGAGGAATGGTAAGACCATAACCTCCACACAATGAACTTCGCAAGGCTTGCACCCATAAGTCAAGAGAAAGGAGATGAAGAGAGATGAAATCAAATCAAGAGACCTTTCACCAAAATGGATCACACAGTCATTAAGTGAAATAAAAAATTTAAATGATTTTTTAAAATGAAAATAAAAGAAAAATTTTAAATCAAATATCTAAACATCAAATAAATTCAAACCAAAGATCACCATAAGTCAGGGACCATCATTGGATCATCTCCATTTTTTTCCATAATTGTTAGATACTCAAAAACATTTTAAAACCAATTAAAACTTAATAGAAATGAGAAAAAACATTAAAAAAAAAAACCAAATGATAAAAAAAATGTGGAAAAATATTCATCAGAAAGAAAATAATTCAAAGTAGTTTTGGTATTTTTTTCATAATTTTTGAAATTAAAATGAAGGACATATGATTTTTTGAAGTAAAATGAATTAAAAGAAAACAAAATTTAAAAAAATATATCAGAAATTTAGAAAAATAAGGAGCGCTGGATCCACTCCATTAATTAACTTGGCATGATCCAACGATCCAAAGGCTGAGATTCACGGTATAACAATCAACACACGCGCTTGGCAGTAAAAAAGGTCAAGCAAGTGAAATTAAAATGTTTGGAAAACCTTCATTGATTGAGGATGGCACGTAGGTCATCTTCAACCTCCTGCCAAAGGAGATTCAAACAAATCTGCAGAGAATTCGGGAATCTTCAAAAGGTAACAAACAGAAAAGCTAATGGTATCATCAGACTCATCTCGTCAAGACAATCTCAACCATAACCTCGTGAAAAGTTTATTCAAACCACAACTCAGTCGATTTGAAAAAAAGCATAAGATCTTTTCAAAAGTTAATTCAAAAACAGACATAACAAATGGATCAAAATTAGGGATACAATTAGCTTGAGCACGTTAAGGGCTACATTGTGGTATTAAATTTCACTTGATTCGAAGCTTCTAACTACCTGAATGAATGAACTAAGGTGAAAAGCTTTTGAAAATGGAGTTGTTATGAGCAATTGGAGGCGCCTCGAAACTTGATTCAAGTTGCTTTAGCTTCACTAAAGATCAGGAAAGAGGATAGGAGCAAGAAATTGGTTTGAAAAGGCTTCAAAAGGTGATTTTGAATTCTCAGAATTTCAAGCTTTAGTGAAAGTTGAGCAGGGTGTCTTTGGCTCTGAAAACTTGCAAAATGAAGAGGGGGAGGTACTTATTTATAAGAGGAATGAAATGGAATGCTGAGATGTGGTGAATGATAAGAATTTGATTGAAATCGTGTGCGCCCTTGAATCATGAAAAATGTGACTTACAAAGGTGTCAAAACTCACTCCTTTCTTGCGTTTTGAGTGCTAAACTTCTTATAGAAGGTGGCTAATCACATTTAGACACACTAATGATCTTTAATTTGGATTAACAAATGAATTCAAATGATTTCAAAATCTGATCATGGCATGATTTTGAGTTTCATGAATCCTTATTCAAAAATGCATAATTCACAATGTGTGAGGCTCTAGGACATGATTCCTTTTGCAATTGAAAGGCCTTCCACAAGCTTCACAATGTGCTAAGAAAGTTTCCATTTGAAAATTTGAGTCAAAAGTTATGGGACATTGAAAATGGCAAAAACAACTGCTCCAACACTTAGAAAAAGATTCTAAGTCCAAAATTCCTAAACATGGCTTGTAATGTTTCAATGAATTACATGCCCTTCCAAGAAAAATTAGCTTTTGATCCTTGAATAGAACTTGTAGACAACATCAAGAAGATTTCATAGAAAAAAGAAGCACTGAAATTTTTTGAAATTTGAGCAAGTTATGATCTTGACAAAATGGGCAAAAATCACTTGGATTTTCAAAATGACCTATAATGTTTCCACATCTTTGATGACTTTTTAAGAAAAATTAGCTCTTGAATTGTAATGAAAAGTTGTTGGGGATATCAAGGAGAGTTATTTTTAAAAAGAGACACTAAAAAATGTTGAAAATTGAGAGAGTTATACTCCTATGATCATGGTATTAACAACTTGCCAAATCAGGTCAAACCACTTAAATCAACTTTGAATCCCTTGAACTTCGCTTGCAATCTAAGGCATGGTGAAGCATATAAGACCTTGAAATGATGTTATCTTGAAGCAAACTTGATCATGATGCTCATAGATTGATGAAACTTGTTGAAGAAGGCATGGAAATAAACACATGAACCTATGGAGTTCCTTGATGAATCACACCATAATATCTTGAGACAAACTTGATCAAATGAAGCCAAGAGATAGTCCAATCATAACACATTGAAGATATAAGCGTTTCTTTGGATTTCAAGCCTTAGAGTTTCAATGAATGGTTAGTTTAATGAGGGTAGATCCTCAAAATCCTAGTTTAGAAGATGAGGTGAGTGTACTTAGCTCAACATATACAATGAACAAAATATAAAGAGAAACAAAATAACTTTTTGGATTTTGGTTAGAGATTATTAAAGCATAAAACCTATATGCACAAGATACACAAATGGGTGCTTAGTGATCTCTCAAAGACAACCTTAAAGAAGGAAGAGGAAGTCGAGGTTAATAAGCTAGGAAAAATTGTGATCTTGATGTATTGCAACAATGTAAGATGATGGGGGATCTTAGGGTTAAAAATTAGGGTATGACACCAGGAAAGATTTTTGCTCAATGAATTAGTCCCAAATCTCGATGATGTTGGTCTAGAGGAAAATTATGGTCTTATGTCCTATTTAAATGTGCTTCTATGCTCTTATCATGTAACTCATCGCTTTATTTATATATGAATTAGCTTCTACCTATTTGGATTTTTCTTTTGCATTTTTTTGTTTCCCTGCTTTTTTATAACTCCAAAGGGGGGACGTTTGCTCTCTAGGGGAGTATACTTCAATATGTTTCTTCTTAACCTCTCTTATAAGTAGCCTCCATAAGAGATTCTTTGTCATCATCAGAAAAGGGGGTGAATATAGGTCTATGTGCTTAACATGTATAATATGTTTTGATTATGACAAGAGGAATACAACAAAACTATCATGAGCATCATCAAGGAAGAAAAAGATTGAAATAAATCAAAAAGCGAGACAGTTCATATATTTGGTGTAAGAAAATCAATTGCTAAGAATAAATCAAAGGAACTAAAGCTTATGCAAGCTCTCATGCAATCATGTGCTTTGACTTTTATTTTATCTAATTTGGATCATTAGTGTGTAACTAAGAAAGACTTGATGTTAAAGTACTAAGAAAATGTACAATCTTGCTTAAATGATTTTTAAAACTCCATCTATTTTTAAAATTCTTTTAAAATTTATTTTGGCTAATGTCTAATCGATTATGATATTGCTTAATTGAATATATAGCAATAATTTGGCCTATAATCGATTATGAGACAAAAATTGCTTAATAATAGATTAAGTAAATTATCCAATCAATTATAGAACATATCCAACAAATTTTTCCTTTTTATCTAGGCATTATTGACTAGAACGGCCTTATAATAGAATATAAAGTTTTCTAATTGATTAGAGCAACATTCTAATCAATTAGAGACTGCAAGGATTATCTAATATATTAGAACATCATTTTAATCTATTAGAGACCAGATCCAACCAAAAACTCTTTCCTTGTTAAGCCAATTTTTTCTCAAGTATAAACGAGTCTTTTGTTCACTTCCAAAGCACAAAAATATGATGTACTACTCACCTCTCTCTCTCTCTCTCTCTCTCTCTCTCTCTCCATATTAACAATCTTTATTCATTATATATTGTTTTAGATTTGAGAGAATGAAATGATTAAATTAAGAATCGTGTAATTCAGTTGTTGTGTTGAAATCATATTTCAAGAGCATAATTTTCTTGTATCTCTATATTTGACTTTGAAGTTGCAAAATAAGGCTAGTAAAAATTTTGGTATAAGGAAGGTTGTTGGGTTGATCCTAATGTTAAAGCTCAAGGTGTTTTTAGTGAAAATCTCAGGGGGAATCTCTTGGGGACTGGATTAGGCTGCATTGTTTAATGAGGAACCAATATAAATTCTAGTGTGGTCTTTTTCTGTATCTCTTTATTTTACACTGCTTAATCTTTTCTTCAACTCACTTTTTAAAATTAATCGTTTGAAAATATTTTAAAATCAAATAACATAATTCCCCTCCCTTTTGGGTATGAAGTAACTTGGTCAACAATAATAACAATATCAAGATGAATAACAATAACCCACATAGGTTATTTGCCTAGTTCAACCTAAAAAAAATCTCCTATACTATATCCACTTTGTCACCTATATCTTTTCTTCTCTCAATACATGAATCTCACAATATTAAGATATTTAAAAGTATTTTCTTGAACCTTAGATTACAACCAAAGATCGCCAAATTCGTAGAATTTGAGATTCCGAAGAATTCTTTATGTTTATCTAATTTTATCTCTCTCTCTCTCTCCCTCTCTCTCTCACACACTCACAACAAAATATAATGCTTAAACATGACACATGCATCGAGGCATGTGTCTCGCTTGTCTCCAGCACCTGCCTCACGGATAAGGAAATTTCAAAATTCTACTACTTTTTAATTTTTTACCCACCCCACACATCGATCTAATTGTGCTCCTTGCTAGCAAGGTAGTGGCGAATTCCATAAATTGTACACTTCACGTGAATGATCAAAATTTGCATTCAAAAATAGATTAATGAGAAGATGCAAAAAGAGTTTAGATAGAATATTAGTAAAGAATTAATACCTACTCAAAACCCTAAGAAAAGTAACAATTGAAAAGAAAGTAATAAACTTGTTAGTAGGTAGGATGGAGGTTTTGGGAAGTAATACTTTTATTCAAAAAGATATAAATTGTCAATAACTAAGAAAAACAAAGAAATGTAGATCAAAAGAAATTATTGCTAAGAATAGAAATAGGTTTTGTTTAGATGAAAGAAACACTTGCATATAAAGAATTAGGCAAAATGCGCTTTTTGGTCCTTTATGTTAACCTCGGGGTTCATTTTGGTCCCTTAACTTCAAAAAGTGTCATATTAGTTCTTTAACTCTTCAAAAGGTGTCATTTTAGCCCTTTTTGTCATATTAGCGACTGATTTAGCGACCAATTTTTGAGTTTTTCCGTCGCTAATGTGACAAAAAGGACTAAAATGACACCTTTTGAAGAGTTAAGGGACCAATATGATACTTTTTGAAGTTAAGGGACCAAAATGAACCCCGAGGTTAACATAAGGGACCAAAAAGAGTATTTTGCCAAAGAATTACATCGTACATTCTATTCAAGTTAAAGATACATCAAGTACTTCATACTGGAATAGAAAATGATGGTAGGTTGAAGATGACCGCAGTAGAATATATATTAGTACAATGATGGAAATCGTCGATGATTAGAGGGGATACATGTGGATGCAATGTTAACACTTCAATGCCTAAGTCAATTAATTAGAGAGGTAGAAGTTGTAAGTATGTGCAAAAATGAATACCAGAGTGTGATTCAAAATCATGCTTATATAGAGGTGACAATTATAAACGTTGCAAATTGATCTGACGTGAGATGCAAAAAATTGTTGAATGATTATCAACTGTTGAGATGAAAATGAGGTCCTGCTTTAGTATGGCGCTTTGGTGCGGAGGTTTACATACTTGCCAAATGAATGAGCACATTGATTAAATTGAGTTGGAAATTAGATCGGTTTTATTTGACTTTTGACTATTCAAAAACACTCCGTCTTGCCTGTATATTACATCCTCTATTTTATTTCTTTTTCATTTTATAATAAATTGTTTTTAGCGAGATTTCATTTTCAAGAACAGGTTTATTTTTAGTCAAAAAGAGAACAAGTTTACTTCAAAATGTCAACAACTTAAGTTAAATTTGAAAAACTAATACGTGTACTCATTATTACAAAATCCAATTCAAATCATCATTAGGAAAATTAAAGTGATGTATATATACGTTCGTATGATAGGATGAAGTACTGTCATCCAATTATCCTACTTGAATTTTTTAAATTATCTTACTTATGAATCTTCAATTATTTCCATTTTTATAGTTTGTTCTTTGTTATTATTATTAATATAGAAATCATCATGCTTAATTTTTTGGAAATACTATCATGATTATTTTAGGCCATGCACAAATAATATACCAATCCAATAAAAACCAAAAACTAAAACTCCACTACAAGACAGACACTTTATGGTTCCAATATTATTTCTTCAAAAATTCTTTATAATTGCTTTGACCTTAAAGTTTGTATAATTGAACGGCGTATGTGGGTCATGTCCTCCAATCTTATAACATCATCATGACTTGATTTTCTTCGTTAGATTTAAGATATATGATTGTAACATTTTATATATTTTTAGAGGAAAGTACTTGAGTGTCTTGCTGTTTTAATTATGTAAAGTTACTCCATCATAGTTGAATGATGGATATCCCTTCATTATATTTGAATGACAATGTGGCCTATATCTATTATAGTGGACCACAGAATGGTATTGAAAACACTAATATGGGGAGGAGACTCACTACAACATATTTACATATTTTATGTTTAGTAATTCTCATTTGGAAAATTTGAATTTCGCTTTAGGAATAATTAATTTAAAAGATTAATTTCACCGTTTACATGTGAATGTTGGAGTTAACAGCAGAAAGACTCTATTGATGTACAAGAAAGAGCGAGGGAGCAGGGAGGGAGAGAGAGCATAACTATCTTGTAACTAATTTTTTTTCAATCTTAAATTATGAAATCTGTTACAAATGAAACTCACTTTTGGTTTATATACACTAATAACCAAATGAAATAAAACTCAAATGCAAAACCAAATTAAATTGAAACAAAAATACTTAAATGTGAATTACGTTTCAACACCATCCCTTAATTTATATACAAGACAAAAATCAACAACACCGATTTGATCTCTCAAATTGATGAAGTGTTCAGTTTTGATTGCTTTGGTCAGTAGATCAACAATTTGCTTCTGAGTGCTATAGTGAATAACTTCAAGCATTCCATTCTGAACTTGATTGCGCAGAGAATGAAACTTTGTATCAATGTGCTTGCTTCTCCCATGCAGTACTAGGTTCTTGATATGACTTATAGCATATTTGTTGTCTATCATCAACTTGAATGGTTTGCTCACTTTGAACTTCAGTTTTTGCAGCAAATTCATCAGCCAAACCGTTTGATAAGCAGACACTGCACCAACTGTGTACTCTGCTTCATAGGTTGACAATGCAACCATGGGTTTCTTCTTAGAACACCATGGGTCAGTAGATCAACAATTTGCTTCTGAGTGCTATAGTGAATAACTTCAAGCATTCCATTCTGAACTTGATTGCGCAGAGAATGAAACTTTGTATCAATGTGCTTGCTTCTCCCATGCAGTACTAGGTTCTTGATATGACTTATAGCATATTTGTTGTCTATCATCAACTTGAATGGTTTGCTCACTTTGAACTTCAGTTTTTGCAGCAAATTCATCAGCCAAACCGTTTGATAAGCAGACACTGCACCAACTGTGTACTCTGCTTCATAGGTTGACAATGCAACCATGGGTTTCTTCTTAGAACACCAATAAATGAGACCACCTAGATACATAAATGTGTATCATGTAGTACTGCTTATGTCAACTTTGTCACCACATCAGTCAGAGTCTGAATAGCATATCAACTCAGTATCCTCTAACACTCTAGATGGAAACATAATTCCATACCCCAGAGTCCTTTTTACGTACTTGAGAATCCTGATTGCAGCTTAGTAATGTGACCACTTTGATTTACTCATAAACCTACTTACCATTCTAATTGCATAACATATGTTAGGCCTGGTGTTATACAGATATCTCTGAGATCCAACTAACTGTTTGAAGGTTGTAGCATATATATCTTCACCATCAAGATAAGGGTCCAATTTATGGTTTGGTTATGCAGGTGTGACTGTAGATTTCCAATTCATCTGATCAAATATCTTCACCAGCTCAAGCTCATACTTCAGTTGTGCACAACGATTCCCTTTTTAGAGCGTAAAATCTCCATCCCTAAAAAATATACCATACTTCCCAAGTTAGTCATATCAAAAGCATTCATCAGCATCTTCTTGAACTTGTTTGTCTCCAAAATATAGCTCCCTGTCAGAAGTATGTCATATACATAAAGACACACCAAAATCAGATTGCTATTAGAGGTATGTTGCACATACACACTGTACTCCATCTCACATTATTTGAATCTTTGATTCTTGAAAAATGAATAAATTTCTAGATTCCAAGCCCTTGGAATTTGTTTAAGATCATACAAAGTTTTACGCAGCTTGTACACCATCATTTCTTTGTTCTTTATCACAAATCCAAGAAGTTGTAACACATAAACTTCTTCTTGCAATGGACCATTCAAAAATGGTGACTTTACATCTAAAAGTATCAGACGCCAATTCCTACTGGAAGCTATAGCCATCACCAGTCTAATTATTTTATGTGTAGCTATAGGTGCAAACACTTCAAAGTAGTATAAACCAGATTGTGAGACACTACAATGCTACCTCTAGAGTTTCAATGGATAAGCAATAATAGTCATGGACACCTACGAGAAAATGAACAAGTACATGTTAAACATAAGACTCCAGCAAAGGTCTAAATTCGCTGAAAGTATTGGAATCAATGCCCGTAAAACCTATAACAACTTATTGAAAAAGGCTGAAAAAGTTCATACAATGCGAAGTAAAGCTGGCTATCAATAAGACAATTAACGAAAGAGTGTTTGAGAAGGAAGCAACAAGTATAAGGGGATACAAAGAAACCAAACACGGAAACAAAAAGAGTCGGCAGCAAAGCCAAGAAATATTCACGGTCCTACCAATAGGCCAAAAGAGCATTGCCTCCCAATACAGAGATTACACGTCATTGAACGTATCATTTTGCAAGAATGCATTAACTCAGAGTTTAGATAAGAACAAGTTGAAACATCAAAATCACTCTAAGAACGTCCAGGAATGGATGAATCTTGATATTGTCACTTCCACATGTGTAACGTCCATGACACAAAATGACACAAAAGAATACGTACAATTGGAGGATGTTGTCGAATATTTAATGAAGAAGGGAAAGTTGTCGAGATTTCTCCCCAAAACAAAATCAAATTTAACAAAAAGAGGCAGGAAGACAAAAAGTTAATGAGAAGGGGTGACATAGTCCAAGTGACTAAAAAATAGAGATATTCCAACCATTGAGAAGAAACCAAATTACTAGTTGCAAACACCGTCACAGGGAGGACATTCAGCGAATTAGAAAGACTAATCATATTAACGAACATTGATGAGGAGCCACAATAATTATGGGAGAAACTCCCTTTCAACATCAAGGCAGACGCAATGTATGTAAATGAGAAAAAATTTAGAAGTGGCCAACTAAATGAGATCCCGCATAAAAAAATCCCACTGGCCATGACTATGGTAGTTTTAAGAGGGTTGCCTCATAAAATTTTTAATATATTAAATTAGACTAAAATACTTAACAAGAGATTGAAGAGTAGCTTATAAACGAAGATGAAAATATAGATTTTAATCCAAAGATGAGGGATTATGTAATTTATTCATCTTTTAGGAGAGGAAAGTGCGGTTTTTTCTAATATGTTTTGTCGAAGAAGTGATATGAATGTAAATTTTTTCATCTTTAAGGGGTATGTGATTGCATGAGTGTGAGTTCAAAACCGCAACATCCTACTTATTCATTTTTAAAGGGTAGGTAAAACTCTAGCAACTAGACTACTAAACCCTAAAAAAATATGAGGAGAAGATAATGTAAGACGGATATCTCTCATGAGAGGGAGAGGAGTGTGTATTTTAACACAAAACTGAAGGATAGTGTAATATGAGCAAAGTCGTCTCAAACTTTAGGAGGCCATGTATAGGTTAGTTATAGTTTACATATGACAATAAATAGTGGCCTTAGTTAATCAAAATTTAACTTGGCAAATAATTTATAAGGCCTTGTTTAACTATAAGTTAACCCTGGAAAATTTGAGGCCCTGTGGATAGTCCGCCCTGCACGTTCTCAAAGACTACCCTGAATATGAGTATCTATCTAAAAATAAAAATGTAATATATTTTGCATAAGAGTGGAGAAAAATGTATATTTTAACTCAACATGGAATGATAATTGTAATATAAATATCTCTCGGAAAGAAAAGTATAATTTTCTCTTAATATTTTAATTAATTTTTTTAATTAATTTTTTTTTCATTTTAACACGAGTGTTCCTTTTATAAAACAAACTTACTTAAAATAAGTGTATTTTTATTTTATCAGCACATCGTTAATTAGTTTTACTTTTGAATATATACACATTCAATGATAATAGGGTTTCCCACAAACTATCAATACACATATTTTTCAAAAATAATCTACGAATACTATGAAGTATGAATACCTCCTAACATCACTTCCGAAACAACTCTTGCAAAATACTAAGAACTCTTACTATGTGCAGTTATACAAAACATCATCAAATTTCTAAATGAAATCTTTTAAGAAAGAGAAAAGTTCTTAGTAACAATGAATATTTATCATTTAGGTTTTAAACTTTATCATTGTATTTTGAACCTCAATCGTTTTATCTTTTCTTCAGAGTTAAATCTTTGTATTCTTTCACAAATCCATATTCTTTAACCAGGAGTGTTGAATATATTTTTTAATAGTTGAATGCTTGTAATGGATTGTTGAATGAGGTATTGAAAGTGACATAGATTAATTTGTGTTGAAAACATTCAACACGTTGAATGAGAAATATGTCGGGACCACTTATAATACTTTGCAAAAGTTTATTGGTTGTTGTGATTGTTTATATTTTTATCCTACTTTAATTATTTAGAATCAATTATTTTATAGAAAGTTAATTTTTTATTTTTTTTTATTTTCACCAAAATTCATTATTTTTTGTGTGACTATAAATAGTTCTTTGGTTCATTTGATTTGAACAAAGAAAAAAAAATCTTTTTTTTCTGGACCAGGTTTCAGTGACTTTGCAATAGTATAACTTTGGTAACTTTAGGCAAAAACAAATTCCATCACATTAATATAATATATATTAATTATTTATTAATGTAATATATCAACTAAAGTTACAAAGTCATGGTAACAGTAAAGTTACCCAAGCCATTCCCAATTTTTCTATTTAGCCTCCAATAAATTATTGTTTGTGAGTTGAGTCTATTGTACTAATTAAGTTATGTGTTTCATTTTAGGTGTGTTATGTGTTTAGTGTATTGTATTGTATTTTAATTTTTTTTTTAATTTTTTTTGTTTTAATAATGACTATCTCTATATTTCGTCTTTATTAGTTGCAAATAAAAAAATTAATTAAGAATATAAAATTAAAAGAAGAAAAAATTAAAATAAATTATTAAATTAGAAAAAAATTAAAATAAATATTTAAGTCTTAATTCTTTTAATTTAATTTCAATCGACAATTGTTACTAATATATAATCACAAAAACATAAAGAAAATAAAAATATGAAATAAATGTGGTGGGGTAGGGTGTTGAATTTGATTACACAAAAATTATTGTAGTGAGTAAAAGTTGAATGAGTGTTGAATTATTAGGTGAAAGAGAAAGAAGATAATATGGAGTGTAAAAAGTGAAAAAGGATGGTGTTGAATATGTAAACAATTGTAGATAGTCTTTAGGAACAATCAATAAGAAGTAAGAAAAATTTTAACTTTTTTTTAATTTTAATTTTTTTATTTAAATATATGGGTGATTGTGATTATGGAGAGAGAAAGTTTTATATTTATTTAATAATTAATTAAAATTTTGTGATTATTGTGTGTAAAAGAATTTTTTATGTATATGTCTATTAAAAAATATTTCCGGTCCTACAATGAATTATTCTTAAAAGGCTTGGCTTTACTGTGTCAAATTTGAGAATATTAGAGTAGAAACAATTGGTAGAAATAATGTAATTTTCTTATAATGCCAACGATCAATTTTTATTCCATTTAAGATATAATTATGAAAATAAATGAATATGTGAAATCATATTCTTAAAAAATATAGCATGTCATGGATATTTGGGATGATTTATATATTTTTTCTTGAAAAGAACTATTGCGATTCTTGAAATAACTAGAAGTATATTTTAGATTAAAGAAATTATCAAACATCTTTATCACATTTTAGAAACCTTCTTAACTCATTTTAAAGGCATGTCCCAATTTAACTCTTAAATGACTAAATAGATGGATGACTAATTGTCCTCGCAATTAGCCAAATATATATATATATATATATATATATATATATATATATATATATATATATATATATATATATATATATATATTATTCTTCTTTTATATATCTTGTGTGATGATAGCTATAAATAGCTTCTAACCTAGTTCATGTTTAACTACAATATACTCTTAGTTCTTCAATGACTAAAACTAACTATTTTATCTTCCTTTGTTGTGTACAAATTCTTATCATTATTGTTACAATTGAGTCGTCTAAAGATGAAAACCAATGTATGTATATAATTCGTAAGTGTCTTTACTTTCTTATTTTATCATTTATAATAAAAAATTATTTGTTATTTTGTAGTTGGTGCAATCGAAGAAACTAAAAGAAAAATTGGGATGATTGGTTGGGGAGGCTGGAAAGTCATGGGAAGAAGAGAAAATGATAATGGAGGAGAGAAAGAAGGTGAAAAGGGCGAAGAAGTGCAAGAAGAAGGTGAAAAAGAAGAAGGTGAAAGAGATGAAGAAAGTGAAGAAGAGAATGAAAATGAACAAAATCCTGGGGGTGCAGGAAGTTGGGGTTGGGGAGGCAACGCTAAAAATGGATATGGACAAAGTGGTGGGCGTGCGGGAAGTTGGGGATGGGGAGGTTTATTTGGCAGCAAAAATTGAAGGACACATTACTCATTACATCACACATTATCATTGTGATTGATTGTCTATAAATCTACGTGTTGTGGATATCTACACACTCTTAGCTCAAGAGAGATATTCTTCTCAAGACTGCACTAGTAGTTTAGAAAAATCAACCAACATTAAGGAGGGCTTTAATGAAAGATAAATGTGAACTGCAATTTTAGAAGAGTATTATATCTTGTATGTCTTCAAAAACATGAGAAGGTCATTAATATGATGAAGTAACTCACAATGAATCAAGTGATTCAAAGGGTGTTATGTGTAATGAAAATTTTCATTTGCATATTGACCTAATCATTAGATGCAATTAGGAAATTGTGTTTCAAGCTATTCAAAGTCTATATGCATATTAAAATAAATTATTTATGCTTAATGTCCTATCATGGTTGGAAGGGTCCCATACCTTGCTACATGTTTTTTGTTGTTGGAAGCTTATTGATTACTCTTGATTTTGTGTTTGTTTTTATAGAATCTAAATATTTATTAATTTTTAATTAGTTTTAGTTTTGAAATACGATAGCAAACTATGGAGGTTAAACTTAGGGAACTTTAGTATAATCTTCTACCTATAGTTTTCATGTATAATTTGTCGAGGTGTAGGAATTTTATGTAGAATATTATGAGTAGTTAAACTTTTTTATTATTAGGGATAAGTAGATTTTGGTGGAACATGATAGAAAGAATTCAGCAACTATAAACTCTAGATCTAGAGTTAACAAAAACAAACATAAAATAAAATTGCAACAACAATAAAAGAAATGATTTATGATAATTCTCTATCTTTTTTTAGGAGACAAAAGTCTTTAAATTTAAGGTAGGATTCAACCCTAATGGGCTGTCCATACAAGGCCCAACCGAAAATTAAGAACTAATGAAAAATTATAAAATAAAAGACTTAATTTGTGATAAATCCTTGCAGCCACTTGGGCTTGTTCTTATTCCTAATGGGCCTATTATCATTACCCACCGGCCCAAGAACAACCTTGTCCTCAAGGTTGGGTGAACAAGCAACAGAATCGGCCCATTGTGAAGGCCCAAACGCGGATATCATTAGGGTTTGAATGTGTGGGAGACAGCTCACATGCATTTGGTAACGTGAAAACAAGCTGGCTTTTGGGACGCATGCCAACGACTACAACATTCAAGGGTGGAGATTGTTGGTTCAGAGAATCCAAGGAATTTGATGGTCTTGATTGGCTTGGGGTGTTGGAACTAGCAATCCCACGTGAAGTGGTACTTCAAATGCTTGAAGTCTGAAGCATATCATCACACGAAGACTTATACGTTTTCACTTCCACCTTTTCTTTTGAATGTGCCTTTACTTCTCTCTGACCACAAATTTTTTTCTCAACGTTTCTAAGTCCTTCCTGCTTAAAAACAATATCGTGCTTTTTAGTTTCCCCTCCCTCTCTTTCTTTTGTGATGGTGGTCTTACGGGGGCTTTCATCGGAGGCATGCAAGGTAGTAATCGGATCTTCTCCTTCTTTTGTGATTTCGCTGAGATTTGTTGTGTGTTTAGGGTATGAGTCTAATGGTTCTTTGTTTCTGTTTGCAGGTTCCGATTCCGAAGCTTCCATGGTGGTGTCCGATTCTTAAGGCGCCCAACCCGGTGGAATCGGGGAAAGGATTTTCAATGGTTGTTTACCGTAGACGGCACGAAGCTGAGAAATGTGGATGACTGAATGGATCCGTGAGTCAGCTGGGAGATCAAGACGATATGCTGCATTTTCGATTCGCTTCAAGATCTTGAAAGGACCAAAGTAGCGCTTTGCAAGTTTTTGAGAAGAACGACGAAACACTGATTGTTGGCGGTATTGTTGAAACACAGATCTTGAAGGGCTTTCATTAGGTTGTCACGGTGTTGCAGGGATGACTCCGAGGTGGCGACTGTAGTAGATCCGGTTGTGTACGAAGGAAATGATGGTGGTGGTCGGCCATAGAGAGCTTCAAAGGGGAACATTTGAATAGATGAGTGGTAAGTGGAGTTATACAAAAACTCTGCCAAGTGCAAAAATTGAAACCATTTCTTTGGATTCTCACTTGTAAAACACCGTAAATAGATCTCTAAACATCTATTAATGACTTCGGTCTGACCATCTGTTTCAGGGTGATAGGCGGAACTATACTTCAAGGTTGTTCCTTGGACACGAAACAATTCTTTCCTGAATGTGCTGAGGAACGAACGGCTAGATCCTTTGCACCAAACTTAGAAGGAAGAGCGATGAAGTGAGAGAACTTTGTGAGTCTATCGTACACGGCCCAGATGAAGGATAGAAAAACACTTAGAAGGGGGGGTTTGAATAAGTGTGACTTTAAAAACTCTTAAGATAAAAACAATGAACACAATATTTTTATCCTGGTTCGTTGTTAACGAAACTACTCCAGTCCACCCCCTTAGAGTGATTTACCTCACCTGAGGATTTAATCCACTAATCAATCTTAATTACAATGGTTTTCCACTTAGATACCCTCTAAGGCTCTGTTTGGTAAAACTAGCTGATAGTTGATAGCTGGTAGCTTTTAGCTGGTAGCTTTTAGCTGGTAGCTGGTAGCTGGTAGCTGATAGCTGGTAGCTGATAGTTGATAAGCTAATGTGAATGTTTGGTAAATTAGCTGTTCCATTAGCTGATAGATACAAAATGACATTGATGACATTTTAATTAATGAGGGTAATAATATATTTTAGTTAAAATAATAAGGGTATTAATGGAAGAAAAACTCACAAGCTAAAAGCTACAAGCTCAAAAGCTACTTCAAATAGCTTTTGAAAAAAAAGCTAAAAACTAGTAAAAAAGCTACAAGCTAAAAGCTAAAATAGAGTTACCAAACAGAGCTTTTTTATTAATACGAGCTGAAAAGCTAAAAGCTAAAAGCTCTTTTTTTTTTCTTACCAAACAGACTCTAAGTCTTCTAGAGTATTCTGATCACAACCTGATCACTCTAGGAACACAATGCTTAGATACCCTCTAAGACTTTCTAGAGAATCCGATCACAACTTGATCTCCTCTGGTTCTTTACAAATGAATGTAAACAAATTCTTACAAGAGTTATACAATGCTTCTTAAAAGCTATAATCACAACTGTGATATTTCTCTTAAAGTTTAAGCTTAATCTCACTAAGATATTACAACAGTAATGAAGTGAGGTTGAAGATGAAGTTTGAGAGCTTTTGAATTTGACAGCGTTTCTGTATGTTTGCGCAAAGTGTTGTATTCAGCTTCTCATCGGAACTTCTATTTATAGGCGTTTGAGAAGATGGTCGTTGGGAGCATTTAATGTGTTGCGTGATCCGTACAGCATTGCATTTAATGTTTCACTCTTTTGTCAACTACCTCGAGCCTTGCTTTTCCTGCTTTAACTGACTTTGCCTTTAATAGCTTCTAACGTTCCTTTTGTCAGTCAGCGTAGCCTGCCATCTTGTACTTGCTTCTGATCTGATCTTTGTAGATACAACGTTTGAATATATCAGAGTCATAACAGCTTGGTGCAGAGCATCTTCTTGTCTTTTGACCTTGAAGAGCTTCTAGCGTGATACCATGAGAGCTTCAATGCTTCTGCTTCTGATCTCAAGTTCTTCTGATGCTTCAATAGACCATGTTCTGATTCTGCTTGACCATCTTCTGATGTCTTGCCAGAGCATATTCTGATGTTGCATGTTGAACCTTCTGAGTCAGTGCTTCTTGCGCTGATTTTGTGCATACTCTTTATATATTTCCTGAAATGGAAATTGCATAGGATTAGAGTACCACATTATCTCAAGCAAAATTCATATACATTGTTATCATCAAAACTAAGAATATTGATCAGAACAAATCTTGTTCTAACAATCTCCCCCTTTTTGATGATGACAAAAACATATATAAGTGATATGAATTTGCAATCAGAATATCAGACGGCTAAAGACAATTACACAGTTATAGCATAAGCATATAAACATAGTGTGTGAATATGTCTCCCTCTGAGATTAACAATCTCCCCCTGAAATAAATACTAGAAGAAATTTATAAATAAAGGACTTCCCTGAGTATTTTCCATTTCAGTTGAGACGATCACATATGCTTAGAACTTTAGAACATTCAGAGCTTCTGCTTCTTGCTTCCATAGGACAGCTTCAGAGCTTTGAATTTCTTCTTGAATCATTGCATGCTAGATTGTATCAGAACATTGTTAAATGTACCAGAGCATCATCAGAGCATCTCTACATCCTGAAATGTTTCAGAACAAACTAAACAACAAAAGTCAGATCATGAATGAATCAGAACATAAGATATGTATCAGGGCATATAGTATGTATCAGAACACATAAAATGCATCAGAACATATAAGGGATAAGAATGTGTTAGAGCATATTCTGCCACGAGAATATCAAACATTCTTCCTTCTTGCTTCTGATCTTGAAGCTTCACAGCGGTAAGCTTGCTTCAAGTTCCATGAGCATGTTTCTATATAGAATTGCTTTTCCCCATGTCTTTGCTTCTCATGTTGAGCTTTTTCAGAATGTCTTCAATCCTGCAAAAATCTCAAGGACATAGAAATTACAAATTCTATTAGAAATGTGGAGACTTACTCCCAGCAACTGATATAATTAATCAAATCATTTTTTCTCCCCCTTTTTGTCATAACATCAAAAAACATAAAAGATTCAGATGAAAAAACAAACAATATGAGAGAAGAGGATAATATTCATTGATTTCATCAAAAAATTATCAGAAGATACAGAAGGAGATGCAGAGAAAACAGATGCAAGAACAAAGAGACAATAAGACCAAAAGACTACGACTAGCCTAGTTTGGAAACTATCTTGGCCAGAAGGTCGTGAATCCCAGCAGTGCTTTCAGTCTGTTTCTTCATGAAGGTCCTAAACTCTTCATGAGTGTCTTCATGCTTATCCAAGCGAGAAGCTAGAGCAGCTTGATTCTGTTGAAGAACCTCCAAAGTCTTCTCCAGACGAGAGGGTTCACCAGAAGAAGCTTCACTACCAGCATTCAGTGGGATAGCATTACCAGCAGCAGCATCCAATGTGAGAACATCATCTTGATTTTCCTGAACAAGAACTTCCTCAGCAGGATGATTCTCAACATCTTCCATCTCAACATCTGAGTCTGACTCAGAAGCATCTTCAGCATAATCTGGATCAGGGATCTCAGAATCTTCATTCTCCAAAGCTTGAAGAATCTCAGCCAGATTCTTTGGAGTAATGGGAGCAGCAACTTCTGAAGGGTATACAACTTCAGGAATGACCATGTTTGGTGCTTCCTCAGAAGGATTCACCCTTAGCCAGTTGAACAACCACTGGAAATCTCCAGTCAGAACAAGATATTGAGGCTTCCATACATCAATCTCCCAAGAATGTGCTTCTTGTTCAGCTTCAGGAACTTCTGCAAGTTCATCAACAAAAGCTTTCTCTTCAAAGCAATACCTGCCTCCAAGAGGACTATGCCAGAACTCTTCATAGGATCTCAGGATTCCAAGATGACCAGGAGCTTCTGCTATGCATTCCTTCTGAAGTTTCAGAAACTCAGAGTCCATTTTCCTTCTGAAGATCCTCCAGAGATTTCTTAATTCAACATCATCCATCCTAGCATGATGTGCTGCCTTCAGCGTCTCTAAACCTGTCTGCATTCTCAGATTTAATAGTTCAAAACATACACCAACAGAAAATTCCCGGAGGGATTTGAGTCTGGTGACAGCAAAATCTGGTTTTAGAGAGAAGTGGGGTTGAGGTTCTCTATCGATACAGAAAGAGGATTCTGCTTCATTCTTAGAGTCTAACACAACCAGCTCAGGTTCAGGACGGGGCTTTGGTGTGTAGTTGCAGTCACAAAGCAATTGTTCATGTGACTCAGAATTTGGAATGTCAGATAAGGAAGGATTATTTTGTGTGGGGGAAGAAATGGGTTCATAGTTAGCATGAGGAGGATGTTGAGAAGTGGAGATATTTGAATGAGGAGGAAAACGGGTTTGAAGGGGTTGGATATCAAGAACAAGGGTTTCAAGGGGATGGTCAGAAACATTTTTGGTTATGGGTGAAGGAGGAGGGGTAAGAACATTGGTAAAGGGAGAAGAAGGAGGGGTGAGAACATTGGTGTGTTGGGGTGATTCTGCTGGGGCTGTTTCTGGTTGATTTTATGGTTGATGGGTAACCAGAACTTCTGTTGGTACAGGTTCTGAAATTAAAACAGAGACAGATACAGGTTCAGAGATATGTATACCTTTGGATATATTCTGAGATCCTTCAGAATCATCTTCCAGACTTTTTCTTTTCTTATTCTCATAGACTGATTTTAACTTGCCCAGAGCAATTTCTCTCTTTCTGGCAGTTTCCATCAGTTGCCCTTCCTTATCCAGCTTTTCTTGAAACACTTCTTCTACTTGCTGATTCACAGCTTCAAGAAATTCTTCTTCTTCAACAATAACTTCCTTTTTCTTTTTATTTTTCTTCCTCTTCTTCTTTTCAACTTCCTTCTTATTCTCTGCTTTCTTTGATTTTCTCTTCTTCTTCTTCTTTTTCTCAGCAGCTTCTTATTCTTTATTTTCAACTAACACTTCTTCATTTTCTTCAGCAACAAATTCTTGAACTTCTTCAACTTCAGCTTCTTCCAAAACAACATTCTCATTTTCAACATCTGCAGCAGCTTCTTCTTGAATTTTCTTCTCCTTGTTAACAGAAGAACGATCAAACTTACGCTTTGTCCTTCTTTCTTTGTTAACAACAACTTCTGGAGCAGCTTCTGAAACATCTTCTGAAATTGCAGGCCTGGAAGTGGAAGCTTTCTTACTACCAACTTTAGCAGGAGCATCTTGAGCACCATCTTCCTTGAGAGTGTCAAGATATAGAACCTTAACTGCTGGCAGCTCACTTCTAAAGAACGATTCAAACTCAGCAAGAACAGGACTTCTTCTGCTTCTTGATCCAAGGAGAGGTTGAGGAACATTCCTAACAGCTTGAATAAGATTAATCTTTCTCAAGGTGTTGGCATTCAAGAAGCTTCCTGTAGCAATAACAGGATCCTTGACAATTCCTTGGGCTTCCAAGTCTTCAATAGTCTTGGTATGAACCAGAAGATTGCTAATGATTCTTCCAAAAGGAATAATATTTCTTTTCTTCATTCTGAACGCATTTCTGGAGTCCTTTACAGCATGCCACATGTGATTGAAAATGATGTAGATGATATCAACCTTCTTCTGAGTACCAACACAGTACATAATGTATTGTTGCTCTTTGTTGACAAAGTTTGGAGAATGGATTGCTTTTCTGTGATAGAAACACCCTAGAAAAATCTTGGTCCAGACTTTGTAAATTTCCTTCATATCTTTGACGTCTTTTGTTTTCTTCACATCTGTGTATAGTTCAGTCAGAACAGCATCCTAATCCGTTCTTTGATCAGATTCAAAGACACCAACAGGGTTTCTCAAATCGAACATCATTCTCAGAATGTTCTCAGTGATGACAACCATTCTTCCATGAACAAAAGATATGATAGCTTTAGGAGAAACAACAGCATGAACCCAGAATTCTTTTACCAGTTCTGGATAAACTGGTCCACAAAACTCAGAGAACATTGATGTCCATCCTTGAAAGAGCATGTTGTTCTTGAGACGAAACTCATGTTCTTCCAGACTATCGAAATCAACAATTAACTCACAAATCACTTCTAACTCATTCCTCGGAATCGAGCAAGTGATTACCGGAACAATCTGTTGTTCTTCTCCTTGTTGACGTTGCTGAGAAGAGGAACCAACGACTTGCGATGAAGAAGCAGCCATTTAAGCACAACTGAGATTACTGGATTTCTTCTTGGGTTAATGTTTAGGGTTAGAGAAAAGAGCAAACAAGTTGCAAAAATGCATGCAAGAAGAGAGAGAATGAGAGCGGAAAAGATAAACGTTATGATTTGAAATGAATATATAGAGGCGGATTTGAAAAAGAATGCAATGAATTTATGAGAATGAACGGTTACAGAATCAAAAGGAATCAAGTGCATTAAATGATGAATGACGTTAGGTGAGAGAACGTGATATTTGAAATGATACGCACAGTTACCTAGGGCGGCGTCCCATCAGTTACACGCACGCTTTTACCTAGAAAGTGAACACGTGTTCACCATCAGAAAGAGCTTGGTGACAGCTGTTTTACATTGATTTAGCTTCTGATGAAAGGTAAAACTTCTCATCTTCTGATTCTGATCATTGATTCTGACTACCATTCTTTAGAAAGGATCTAGTTCTGATAGGATCATCCTTATTTTCAAGAATGACATCTTCTGAGTGAGCAGATGTGAGTCTAGAAGATCTTCTGACTGTTGGCTCTTCAGAAATTCTGAGATTCTCTAAAGATGCAGCAACTTGATCTTCTGATCCTTTGCTTCTGAGATCTTCAGCTTCTGATACTTTGCTTCTTGGTTCTTCAGCTTCTGATATATCAATATCTAAATCTACAAAATTCTCAACCTGCTTTGGCTTTTCAAGACCAAGCTTATCATCAGATCTGATATTAATTGATTCTTCAACAACCAATGTTTCAGTATTGTATACTCTGTAGCCTTTAGAGTGTTCAGAATATCCAAGAAGGAAACACTTTTGTGCCTTAGAATCAAACTTACCAAGATGATCTTTAGTATTCAGAATAAAACAAACACATCCAAAAGGATGAAAATATGAAATGTTGGGCTTTCTGTTCTTCCACAATTCATAAGGAGTCTTATTTAGAATAGGTCTTATAGAGATTCTATTCTGAATATAACATGCAGTATTTATTGCTTCTGCCCAGAAATGCTTAGCCATATTGGTTTCATTGATCATGGTTCTGGCCATTTCTTGTAGAGTCCTATTATTTCGCTCTACAACTCCATTTTGCTGTGGAGTTATAGGGCAAGAGAAATCATGGGCAATACCATTTTCTTTGAAGAACTCCTCAAAGAATCTGTTCTCAAATTCGCCACCATGATCACTTCTGACCTTTATGATTTTGCACTCCTTCTTAGATTGAATCTGAGTGCAGAATTCAAAGAACACTGAATGAGACTCATCCTTGTGTTTTAAGAACTTTACCCATGTCCAGCGGCTATAATCATCTACGATGACTAATCCAAATTTCTTCCCTCTGACAGATGTTGTTTTGATTGGTCCAAACATATCAATGTGTAGAAGTTCTAGCGGCCTAGAGGAAGAAACAACATTCTTAGATTTGAATGCAGGTTTGGAGAACTTTCCCTTCTGACATGCTTCGCAAAGAGCATCTGATTTGAATTTCAGATTTGGGAGTCCTCTGACCAGATTTAGTTTGTTAATCTGAGAAATCTTTCTCAAGCTAGCATGGCCTAATCTTTTGTGCCAGACCCATTGCTCTTCACTAACAGATATAAGGCCAGTCACCTTCTGCTTCTCAAGATCAGAAAGATCAATCTTATAAATGTTGTTCTTTCTCTTGCCTGTAAATAGGATTGAGCCATCCTTCTGACTTACAGCCTTGCAAGACTTTTGATTTAAGATTATGTCATAACCATTGTCACTTAATTGACTTATGGACAATAAGTTATGCGCTAATCCTTCTACAAGAAGTACATTAGATATGGAAGGAGAGTTACCAGTACTTATGGTTCCAGAGCCAATAATCTTGCCCTTCTGATCTCCTCCAAACTTGACTTCTCCACCAGACTTAAGCACCAGGTCTTGGAACATAGACCTTTTTCCCGTCATGTGTCGCGAGCACCCAGAGTCCAGGTACCATGACATGTTGTGCTTTGTCTTCTTTGCTGCCAAGGATATCTGCAACAAAAATTATCTTCTCCTTAGGTACCCACTGAAGGATAGAAAAACACTTAGAAATGGGGGGTTTGAATAAGTGTAGTATCAAAACTTGTAAAATAAAAACAACTTGCACAATTATTTTTATCCTGGTTCGTTGTTAACTAAACTACTCCAGTCCACCCTTATCAGGTGATTTACCTCAACTGAGGATTTAATCCACTAATCACACGAGATTACAATGGTTTTCCACTTAGACACTGCTAAGTCTTCTAGAGTCTTCTGATCACAACCTGATCACTCTAGGAACAATCTGCTTAGATACCCTCTAAGACTTTTCTAGAGTCTTCTGATCTAACTGATCACTCTAGTCCTTTACAACTTAATGTAAACAAATTCTAAGAGTATTACAATGCTTCTTAAAAGCGATAATCACAACTGTGATAATTCTCTTACAGTTTAAAGCTTACTCTCACTATATTATTACAACAGCAATAAGTGAGGTTGAAGATGAAGTTTGAGAGCTTTCAAAATGAATAGCGTTTCAGCAAAGTTTTTGTTAAGAGTTGTATGCAGTTTCGTTGTTAACCTTTGCTTCTCTTCAGAACTTCATTTTATAGGCGCATGAGAAGATGACCGTTGGGAGCATTTAATGCTTTGCGTATTCCGTACAGCATTGCATTTAATGTTTCACACTTTTGTCAACTACCTCGAGCCTTGCTTTTGTTGTGACTACTGACGTTGCCGTTAATAGCTTCTAACGTTCCTTTTGTCAGTCAGCGTAGCCTGCAATCTTGTACTTGATTCTGATTGATCTTTTGTAGATACAACGTTTGAATATCATCAGAGTACAAACAGCTTGGTGCATAAGTATCTTCTGATCTTCTGACCTTGAAGTGCTTCTGAGCGTGATACCATTACTTCAGTGCTTCTGCTTCTGAACTCCAGTCCTTTTGATGCTTCCATAGACCATGTTCTGATTTTGCTTGACCATCTTCTGATGTCTTGCCAGACCATGTTCTGATGTTGCATGTTGAACCTTCAGAGTCAAAGCTTCTGAGCGCTGATTTGTGCATACTCTTTATATATTTCCTGAAAAGGAAATTGCATTGGATTAGAGTACCACATTATCTTAAGCAAAATTCATATACATTGTTATCATCAAAACTAAGATAATTTGATCAGAACAATTCTTGTTCTAACAATCTCCCCCTTTTTGATGATGACAAAAACATATATAAATGATATGAATTTGCAATCAGAATAACAGACGGCAAAAGACAATTACACATTTATAGCAACAGCATATAAACATAATGTGTGAATGTGTCTCCCCCTGAGATTAACAATCTCCCCCTGAGATAAATAATCTCCCCCTGAAATAAATACTGGAAGAAATTTTGCATAAAGAACTTCCCTGAGTATCTTCTATTTCAGTTGAGACGATCACACATGCTTAGATCTTCAGAATATTCACAGCTTCTGCTTCTTGCTTCCAGAGGACAGCTTCAGAGCTTGAATTTCTTCTTGAATCATTTCATGCTAGATTGTATCAGAACATTGTTGAATGTACCAGAGCATCATCAGAGCATCTTCTACATTCTGAAATGTTACAGAACAAACTATACGACAAAAGTCAAAGCATGAATGAATCAGAGCATAACACACATATATATATATATCAGAGCATAAAATATGTATCAGAACATACAGAATGCATCAGATCATATATATAGTAAAGCTTAAGCAAATATATCAGAGCATATAAGGACAGAGAAAAAGTTAGTGCATATTCCATCATTAGAATATCATAACATCCTTCCTTCTTGCTTCTGATTCTGAAGCTTCATAGCACTCAGCTTGCTTCAGTTTCCATGAGCTTATTCCCCTTTTCAGAATTGCGTTTCCCCATGGTTTTGCTTCTAGTGTTGAGCTTTGAAAGATGTCTTCAATCCTGCAAAACACTTAAACAACACAGAACTTACAAGTTCTTGTTAGAAATGTGGGGACTTTCACCCAGTAACTGATAAAATAAATCAGATCATTTATCACATTTTCTCCCCCTTTTTGTCATAACATCAAAAAGATTATAAAAGATTCAGATGTAGAAAACGACAAACAGAAGAACTTTTCATTGATCAAACAAACAGAGTTACAAAAAGAGGTATGCAGATAAAAATATGCTGCAAGTAAAGAAAACTACAAGGACTCAAGGACTACAACCCTAGCTTAGACATAATCTTAGCTAACATATCATGAATCCCATTGTTGTTCTCAATTTGCCTAGCCATGAAAGCTTGAGACTCTGCATGCCTGTTCAGACGAGAAGCTCTACGGGAAGAGAATACATGAATACAAGGAGGAACTGAAAACAGTTCACAGGAAGAGAGCTAAAGTCTCAAACGGGGCTTTCCCTTAACATAGAAGTCAAGTACATGATGCTTAACTTCATCCAATATCTCAAGAAAGTCTTCTTCCTTTGGATAAATGTTGATAACAGCATCACAGAAGAGATCTGACTTGAGACTTCTTGGAATCTTGAGTCTCTTGTGAGATCCGTCTTGAAATCAATGTCGGCGATCCCCGAGATTTGTTTCTCAACCTGGAACCAATCAATCCTTCCAACCGTTCTATTCAAATAGATCTACCACCCTTGAGCCTTCGTCTTCGCATCAGGTTTGAAACCATAAGCACCCAAGTCATCAGCGTCCACAGGAGATTTACACAAAACTTCCATTTCTGATGAAGGAATGGAGCAAGTTTTCAGTGGAGTAACCTCTTGTCTGTTGAATGCTTGTTGAGAGGAACTTGAAGACGGATTAATGGTGAATGCTAGGTTGAAGATGAATAAACTAGGGTTTATGCGAAATGCAGATAATGAGAGAGAGAGCAAACAAAGATGACAATGAATGCAAAGAGAGAGAGAAATAAAAAGAGGGAAATGAAACGTTTGAAGAATATAAAATGAAAAAGAAATAAACTAAAATGATGAATGGCATTTAATGTTACGTGACATGAGGAGAGAGACTTATGACAAATGAAATGATTAGCACAGTTACCTAGGGTGGCATCACCTCAACTGCACGCATGCTTGTCCAAAAATAGTGAACACGTGTTTACCATCTCGAAAGCCAGTTACAGCTGTTTTACTTTTAAAGAGACTCTGAATCAACTTAGACAATGAAACGTTAGTAATAACAGGATCATTATTTCTAATTGATTAAAATCAGAACTTCTTATAAAAGACTAATCCAATCATATTTCAGAATATAACCATACGTAAGATCTTCTCATCTTCTCATTCTGGACATAAATCCATACTAATATTTTTCAGAATGAATTTAAATCTATCTTCAGCCAGGGGTTTTGTAAAGATATCAGCCCATTGATGGTCTGTATCCACAAAGTTTAAAGATAGAACACCCTTCTGAACATAGTCCCTTATGAAATGATGTTTGATCTCAATATGTTTAGCTTTTGAATGTAATATAGGATTTTTAGATAAACATATAGCAGAAGTATTATCACAGAAGATAGGAATGTTACTCTCATATATCTGATAATCTTCTAGCTGACTCTTCATCCAGAGCATTTGTGTGCTACAACCATCAGCAGCAACATATTCTGCTTCTGTTGTTGAGAGAGCAATGGTAGCTTGCTTCTTGCTGTACCAGGAGATCAGATGACTTCCAAGAAATTGACAACTTCCAGAAGTACTCTTTCTTTCAATTCTATCCCCAGCATAGTCAGCATCACAGAATCCTACTAAGTTGTATTCTTTAGATTTTCTGTAGACTAAACCAACATTAGTAGTACCTTTCAGATACCTCAGAATTCTCTTAACAGCAGTTAAGTGAGATTCTCTAGGGTCTGATTGGAATCTAGCACACAAACAAACACTGAATAGTATGTCAGGTCTAGAAGCAGTCAAATATAACAGAGATCCAATCATACCTCTGTATAACTTCTGATCTACCTTCTTACTTACCTCATCCTTACCTAGAATGCACGTTGGATGCATGGGAGTTTTTGCTTCTTTGCAGTCAGAAAGATTAAACTTCTTCAGAAGTTCTTTCACATACTTGGTTTGATGAACATATGTTCCTTCTGATGTTTGAATGATTTGTATCCCAAGGAAGTACTTGAGTTCTCCCATCATGCTCATCTCAAACTCAGCCTGCATAGACTCAGCAAACTCCTTTCCAAGTGTAGCATTAGATGTTCCAAAGATAATATCATCTACATATATTTGACATATTAAAATATCCTTTTTAAAGGTTTTACAAAAGAGAGTAGTGTCCACTTTTCCCCTAGTGAAACCATTTTCCAGAAGGAAAGAACTTAAACGTTCATACCAAGCTCTAGGAGCTTGTTTCAATCCGTACAATGATTTCTTTAATTTAAAAACATGATTTGGAGACATGGAGTCTTCAAAACCAGGAGGTTGGTGGTCATAGACTTCTTCATCTATATAACCATTTAAGAAGGTGTCATACCCCAATTTTTGACCTAAGATACCACCTCATATCATTTGCATATGCATCATTTGCATCTCTAACAAATTGCATAGCTTGTGTTTGCTACTTGTGACTCAGCAGGATTTAATCAGGAAATCACTCATCAGTGCAAATAACACTCAATTAGGGTTTTGTTCTCCCTTCATCTCAAATGAATCATCTTCATCAATAATCAACATTTGGTCCTCAGAGATTCATTTCAACAAGCTCAACAGCTTTGAATCGACTGAATTAGGGTTTTGACTGAAGACAGCACACTCCTGACTTTTGCTCAGAATTTGACCTAATGGCTTGGGACATGATATCAAGACCTCAAGTGCATCATTTTGACCTAATCCATTGGCTCATAACATCTCCTACACAAAGATTGATCAGACAAATCCTCAGATCAGGGTTTTGAACTATCAGGGACTGAAATCAGGGATCACATTTGGGAAACCCTAAAAATCCCCAGGGAGTCAATCAAAGGTTTCAATCATCTTCAAATAATCCCTATGACAACATCCAATGGAAATTACATCTCAATTCAAGATCCACAGTCATCAATTTCATCTGGTCGACAATTAGGATTTTTGACCTAATTCACTGAATAACTGACTTTTTAATCAGGACATGGTGCCACAACTCAAACCATGGCTCAATATCCTCTAATGCTTCAATATGATCCATTCATACCATTCATTTGGTGAGGGTAGCCTGTTTCATTTGAAATCTCCAGAAACGCGATTCGTCTGAAAAAAAGTCAACTGTACAAGATTGCCATTGACTTTTGGGGAATTTTGGTCAACCATGACTTTTGAAGTTTTAAATCATCAATATATGATATGAGAAGTCATTTGATCAAGAAAAATCAAGAAAATCAATCAAGAATCAAAAAGTCAAAAGTTTGACTTTCATACTTAGAAAATTTTTCTGTTTTTTCATAGTTTTTTCCAAACTTTGAAAGGGAATAACTCAAAATTTCACCTACAAACTGAAAAAAACTTCCAACATGAAAGTTGTAGATTTTGATCCAATAAACAACTTTGACACATATAATTTTTTTCCATAAGATCAACCATTTAAGAGATATGAAGCTTCAAAGTTGGTATCTTTTGAAAATTTCACTTAAAACTTCATTTTCTTCAAAGTTCATGGATCTTTTTCACCCATTTCCTTAAAGGTCTTGAAGAAACTTTCAACTAGGGTTTTGAAGTGTGTAATATGAGCTTTCCAAAATGTCCAAGAGCATGAAAAAATATGGAGTGTAGCCATGGTTTTGAATTTTGACATTAGTGATCATTTTCACTTGGATTTGCATCATTTTTCACTAAGTTTCTATACTACATGACCTATAATCCAAGCAATGATGCATAGAAGCAATAATTGGGAGATATTTTCTGATTTGAGATCAGAATGGAAGAGGATAAGAAGCTTGGCCAAAATAACCATGGTTTAGTTACTTTAACCATTTGCATTAAATGTAAAGATTCCACTTTATCTCCAAATGCCAAATCACCAATTCTTGAGCAAGTTGCAAAGATCTGCATTCAGAACTCATGGCCTATAAATAGAGGTCATTTCCACTCTTCAATTCACACCAAAGTCACACAAATTATAGGCTTTCTCTTTCTTTCTTAGAATGCAAGTTTCTTAAGTTTCAAAGAGGTAAAATGCTCAACCTCTAAACCTTTGAATTTCTGACCAAAGTAATGCTTCCCACAAACCACAAACATCATATGGGATGTGTTTGATCCACTCACACACTCCAAAAACATCTCAAACTCAAAATCACTACCTCACTTCTCAAATATGCATAATCTAAGCCTTATCATGCCAAAATCCATTCAAGATCATCTCTGTCCAAAATAACACTTCTAACACCTCACATATATCACATATGAACTATCCAAACACTCACATATGATCTGTAACCTCATAATCTTCAGATTCGATTCACACTCCAAGGTTATGCAGATCGGGTACCACAGCTTAGCACAGATGAATTCATATGGTTCCAAGCATCCAGACACCTTCCATAATCATCATTGAAGCTATTCAGATTGATACAAAGCATCTGTAACATCTCCAGATCAAAATCCAATTCTCAGTTTGGCCGTTTTTGAGGTAAGTGCACTTGAACTTCAAACCCATACTTGCACGCATCATAAATGAAATATGAGCATACCATCTTGTTTCTGCACCTATGAGGATCATTAACCCTCAATCAATTGCATCATAACATGATCATACACGATTTCACATTGAATTTCAGTTCTAGGGTTCTTCGTGTTCATCAGAAAATTGATAGTCTTAGAGTGAAAATAAATGAAATTAAATGCTATCATCATGTTCCTCGTCCAAAACCGAGCAAGATAGACCCTTCACTTGATCAATTTGGTTCACTTTCAAGAATTTTCAAAATCAAATGGGGATGGTGTTCTTGGCGCCATTTTCTGTTCATAAATTTCAAATATCAGTTTTCAAATATAATTAAACGAAGTTGTTATAATAACAAGCTGCGCGCGCAGCTGGGTTGGCAAGTGTTTTGGCTGGTAAACACAAGGGCGTGGGTTCAACACCTCTAGGGACCAAAACCATTTTTTTTACAACTATTTTTCTTTCATTTTTTAACAAACTTCAATTAATTATTTAACTAACCAAATCAATTCATTTTTCATTCATTTTTTACACACCTCTCATTTAATATATATATTTTAAGAATATCAAAAAAAATCATCAAAAAATATTTATTTGATACATTTTTAAATAGTTTTAAAATGACTTGTTTTTAAGTAATTTTAATACTTTTAAATACTATTTTTCATTTGATTTTCAAACTTAGTAACTTGTAAATATTTTTTGAAGCAAATCCTAATTATCTAAGTGTTAATTGAGGATGATCTTTTGATTAAATTGACTTCTTTCAAAATTCAAATCGTTTTAAAACGAGCGCTCGCGATTCTTTTCAAAAACAATAAACCATTTCTTTTTGAAACTTTTGATTAAATCTTTTAATTGATCAATTGGTTTTCAAAACGATGTGGGGCCTCTCGAATATTAGAGAGTGTAAGTCCCATTTCTTTTCTTTTTGTACAGTTTTCAAAACAATAAAACTTCTTAACAAAATCTTTTCAAAATCATTTTCAAATCATTTTCAAAACAACAAAACTTCAAAGAAACAAAACTTTTCAAATATACCATGGGCCTCCATGTAGGTATAAGTCCCAAGCCCCTTTTGTACATACCCATTCCTGTACATGAAATTAGGTATTTCATTGTACACACACATTTTTTGTACATATCTTAATCTGTTTTTTAACCTTGAATAACAATCCAAAAATGAAGGTTTTTCTTTAAATCTTCCCAAAAATATACCATGGGCCTCCATGTAGGTATAAGTCCCAAGCCCCTTTGTAAATACCTGTTTACATAGCTTTGAATAAACTCAAGTGGACCTCTCCCCGAGTATGAGTCCCGAGCCCTGTGTATACAAATGGATCATGCTTACAGGTATATTTCCTTCATAAACTCCATTATATACACACATTTTGTCATATATGTATAACTGTTCATATTTGTTCATGTACTTGTTCATATTTGTTCGTACTTGTTCATGTTTGTGATTGTGTTATATATATTTGTTCAACTTAGTACAACACTAGGTTCCCCATAGCCTCCTATTGGGCTTCGTGCAAAGAATCTCCACTAGTTTAGGTTAGGACATAGAGTATGGTTTCCCGGTGAAATCGCTCTAAGAGCTCAAACCAACTATACCATGCCTCCCCTTGGGCTTTGTACAAACGAGTGACCCTCCCATAGCCTCCTCTTGGGCTTACAATGCAAGGACCCTGGATTGTCCCTCCCATAGCCTCCTCTTGGGCTTACAATGCAAGGACCCTCGGATAGCCTCCTCTTGGGCTTCGTACAAGGACCCACGAGCTTCTTATAAGCATCCCCAATATCCAAAACAAATACCCTAGGAGATTAGACATTTATCATCTCTATGATAGGAGTATCTCTTCTATATCATCACAAACAATTAATCAATCAAACTTTTTTGCCACAAGGCTGGCTAATCAATCAAACTTCTTTTTGCCACATGGCTGGCTAATCAATCAAACCGTTTTGCCACCGTACTGGCTGATTAATCAAAGTTTTTGTCACAAGGCTGACTTCATTGAAACTTTTGCCACAAGGCTGGCTGATTAATCAAAACTTTTTGTCACAAGGCTGACTTCATTGAAAGTTTTTGCCACAAGGCTGGTTAAACAAACAAAAACATCTTTATCATTCTAAGCGCCATAAGTGGCATGGCCCAGGGCTTATAATGAAAAGATTTTCAAACAAAAATCAAACAGATGTATGTGATGATATAGATTAGATACATCGAACATTGAGATGACATTTGTCTCTTTTCCTTTGCTTCCACTAGCATAAGTGGGAACTACGATTGCTCTGACTTTCTCAACATCCCTTTGAGAATACGTAGGCACAAGGTCGTATCCTTGGCGAGCAAAACTTCTCTCTCAAACCACTCAAACCTTAGCACCCGTAGACCCCGAGCTACAGATGCTCTGATTCCCTCTAGGGGATATGTATGCAGAGGATCGCGATGATCTTTGCGAGCATAATCAAACAAACACCTTAGGTCCCACCTCTTTCTCACAAGAACATCCACCATAACATAGAATGAAACAAACACAAAAAAAAAAGCCTATAGAGAACTATAGATACGTTGGGTGCTAATACCTTCCCTTCGTATAACCAACCCTCTTACCCAAGATCTCTCCCCCCACTTTTAGGTTATTGCAGCTTTTTTCCTTTTCCTACTTTGGAAACAAAAAAAAGTTTGGTCGGTACAAAAGAAAAATCATTTTTTTTTGAGCACTCGAGCCCAAAGAAGGCATCAGGTGTCTCATCCACAAAAAAGAGGAACAAAACGATTTTTCGCCCGCGACAGAAAAATGGCGACTTCACTGGGGAAAAAAACTTTTTATTGTTTCCAAAGAAAGGGTTATTTCTATTTATTTTGTTTTTATTTTATTTTTGTTACATGTGTGGTTCCTTGGTTCTGTTACTTGTGTGGTTCTGTTACAAGTGATACATTATGGACAAATCCTAACCCGGATTAAGTACACATAAGAATTAGGTGGAGGGTATAGTCATGTATGGCATACAAGGAGTTCAGTCCTTAAAAAGTCAGCATGAGAATCCTTCCGCTCAGTGGAGGTTCCTTGTTGGTAGTATATGTTTAGCAAGTTCAGTTGCGAAGACATTATTGCTTTCATTGAACTGTAGAAGCTGAGTTGGCTGTAGAACCCCAACCCATCCTGGCCTTATTAGGTTGTGGTGCAGAAACTATTCAGGTGTAGACTTGGATTAGTTGTCATGCGGAGAACCACACTCAGACGAGTTTTTCTTGAGAATATTGCTGGCTCACAAGTTCAGTTGTGCAAGCCGGTAATATCCGAAAGAAAAATGTGGACTCTGACGTATCAGTAGAACATGTTTTGCAGGTGATAAACCCTAGTACTATCCCATGTTTGGTTCTCTGACCTCATGCTCGTGACGCTGGACCGTTGAACTTGTGTGTACCATGTTTGTGTTACCATGTTTGTAGTACCATGTTTGCGCTACCATGTTTGTCGCACCATGTTTGAATATGTGGCATCCATGCATCCATGCATTCATACATTCATTAAAAAACCCATCTTTTTCCATAAAAACATGATTTTTCCAAAAAAATTTTAGAAATTTTCCTTGCAAACATTATAGGATTAAGTTATGGAGTGGGTAAAAAGGCATACCAAGAAGTACGGTTTCAAAGCTCCTAATGTAGAAAGACTGAAAGAGTTAGCATCTTCTGTACAAGATCCTTCTGATTTTAGGAAAAGCCATGGAAAGCTTTTGCCTATCTTGAACACTCATGTTGATGAAGGACTTCTCAAAACTCTGGTTCAGTTCTATGATCCCGTCTACCGGTGTTTCACCTTTCCAGACTATCAGTTGGTACCAACCTTGGAAGAATATGCCAATCTTTTGGGTATTCCTGTGTCTGACAAAATACCTTTCAATGGTTTGGAAGCCATTCCTAAGTCACCAGCCATTGCAGCAGGTATCCACTTGAAGAAATCTGAAGTAGAAAGTAATTGGACTACCAAAGGAAATCTTCCGGGTTTGACTTCGCAGTTTCTAATAAAGAAAGCCTTTGATTTCATTGAAACTGGTAGCATGATAGCATTTGAAGCTGTATTAGCCTTGCTCATCTATGGGTTGGTTCTGTTTCCCAACATCAACGACTTTGTTGATATCAACGCCATAAAGATCTTTCTGAATGGAAATCCTGTTCCGACTTTGCTTGGTGACATGTATTTCTCAATTCATCACAAAAATCGCCAAGGTGGTGGAATCATTGTATGTTGTGCACCTCTTTTGTACAAATGGATTGTTTCACACTTACCTAAGTCTCCTATTTTCACGGAAAACCGAGAAGGTTTGCATTGGCCTCGAAGACTTATGTCCCTTACTAATAATGATATCCATTGGTATGCTCTGGCTCGCTGCGGCACAGAAATCATTGATAGTTGTGGAGAATTCGCCAATGTACCCCTCATTGGTACACAAGGAGGAATTAACTACAATCCGGTCCTAGCCCGACGACAACTCGGGTATGCAAATTCAGTTAAACCTGTTGGTCTCGCAGTGGAAAGCTACTTCTACCAAGAAGGGGAGGATCCTCAAGGGTTGAAAACAAGAATGGTGAGAGCTTGGTACGACGTCCGATGGAAAGGAAAAGGTGAGATAAGGAACTGCATTGCTACGAACGCCTACACCAGCTGGGTGAAGAAAAGAGCAAAGGAGTTTCGAATGCCTTATGATTATGAAAAACCCATGTTCCCTGTGGTGTCTCAACTACCCAATGTTCCCATTAACACTGTGGAAGAGTACCAGGAGATTTTAGCCAAGATGAGGTTAGAAAAGGACTCTTGGGAAGAAAAGTTTCGTAAAACTGATGAGGAAAATAGAAAGTTGAAGAAAAGAGTGAAAGATCACGAAGAAACACTCTATTATCAAGATGGATGGCTCATGAGTAAAGATGAGAAGATCCGTCGGAAAGACGCCGCAATCAGAAGATACATCAAAGAAAGCAAGAAAAATCCTGAAGCCTCGACAAGCAACGCTCCGATGCCTGACAATTGGAAGAATGTTGTTGACAAGCTGAGAGCTGAAAAGGCCGAGTTGAAAGCTTACTATGGGAAAGAAATCATGAAGCTCAAGCTGCACAACGCATTTGGTTCTTCGTCTGATGAAGATGCTTAGGATTTGTTTAGCTTTTTTTTTATTTATCATTTGCTTCTGTAAGGAGCTACGCTCCAATGTTGTAACATTTCCCATTATTTCAATAAAAGAATTGTTTGTGTTCAAATGTTTGCAAGGAAATAATCTTTAAAATGTTTGGAAAAATCATAAATTTCTTTTTGCATACATCATTCTGCATATCGAGTCTGTTGTATAGAGTCTTATCTTTTGGATCTTTCTCCAATAGATCGTCAAGCTGTCGCGTCTCAAAGTTTCTCGACCGCGTTCGCAATCAGATCACAGATACAATACTCGTTCAAGCAGAAGAAGAGTAATGGAACACTCTGAACAAGAGAATATTGAGCTCCGTGGTACAGTGACCACTCTTCAGGAAAAGTTGGAAAGTCTCACTACTCTGGTTGACTCCTTAATGGCCGCACAGAATCAGCCGCCGCCACCCAACAGTCAAGCAACAGTAACATCTGAAGTCACTACTCCAGTTTCTACAGTTGCATTCAACATTCCATCTTTCTCTATGCCAGAAGGTTGGGGCCCGCCTTTCAGCTTTGGTACAGGTTTCCGCCATAATTTCTCTGGGGTTCAAACAGCTACAACTGAAGCACCTGCTGCACAAGGTTCAGCATTTATTCCACATTCAGGGGTAACTTTTTCCCAAATCACTATGGCACTTTCTCAACCCACTATGACAGTTCCGACCCCTACGGTTCACACTGTTCCTTACGATGGCAATGAGATTTATCATGATCAAGGTGATAGCACAAATCAGCGTAACCTTGTGGAAGATCTCCAAGAACAGTTCAACAAGATTCAATTGGAAGTCAAAGCTATTCGTGGCAAAGATTTGTTTGGAAAGAATGCCCAGGAGCTATGTTTGGTTCCCAGTGTACAAATACCAGCTAAATTCAAGGTCCCAGACTTTGAGAAGTACAAAGGTAGTTCTTGTCCACAAAGTCATCTCGTGATGTATGCCAGAAAGATGTCTACTTATGCAGATAACCATCAGTTGCTCATCCATTACTTTCAAGACAGTTTGACTGGTGCCGCACTGAAGTGGTACACAGGCTTGGATAGCACTAATATTCGAACATTCAATGACCTAGGTGAGGCCTTTGTCCGACAATACAAGTATAACTCGGATATGGCTCCCGACAGAGATCAGCTCCGATCCATGACTCAGAAAGATCATGAAGCTTTCAAAGAGTATGTCCAACGATGGAGAGAAACTGCTGCTCAGATTAATCCACCATTAAAAGAGAAAGAGATGACAAAGATCTTTTTGAATACTCTCAGTCCGTTTTATTATGAACGCATGATTGCTAATGCTCCAAGTGATTTCACCGAAATGGTAAACATGGGGATGCGTCTAGAAGAAGGAGTCCGAACCGGACGTTTGATTAAAGAAGGTGGATCTTCGAGTGGAACCAAAAAGTTCGGAAGTGGTTTCCCAAAGAAGAAGGAACAAAGTGTTGACATGGTATCCCAAGGGAGGCCAAGAGGAAATGTCAGTCGTCAACAACAGGTTTCAGCTATTGCGCCAGTCGTTAATACAGCGCCGAATCCGGGATTTACCCCGCAGTTTCAGCAACAACAGCCTCGACCACAGGCTCAGCAGCTTAACAATAATCAGAATCGTGTGCAAAGAGCTCCACAGTTTGATCCGATTCCAATGACCTACACAGAATTGTACCCTGCGTTGGTTGAAAGAGGTCTTGTTCAAACTAAAGCACCACCACCAGTACCTGAGAAACTCCCATGGTGGTACAAAGCTGAGGTCTCATGCCCTTATCATCAAGGAGCACCTGGCCATGATCTTGAGCATTGCATAGCTTTGAAATATGAAGTTCAGAGGTTGGTTAGGTCTAATCTCCTCTCTTTCAGAAATTTGAATCCAAATGTGCAAGCAAATCCACTGCCCAATCATGGAGGGCATGTTGTAAACATGGTGTACGGATGTCCTGGTCCATACCGGGTCTATAATATCAATTACTCAAGAGCCGATTTGGTACAAATGCATGCCACTCTCTGTCGAGGGCAGAATTTTCGCCAGCATCACTACGGTTCCTGTAGCATATGTTGTGTAGATCCTCACGGATGTTCGATTGTGAGAAGAGATCTCCAAGTGCTGTTAGATAATGGTACTCTTCAGATCTACAGAAATAGGGATGAAAATGAAGTTAACATGATAGGATGTTATCCGCATGAGCTTTTAGTCTCAGATATCAACTCGGAAATGCCTACAGTTAACGTCATCGTTCCTCATTTCAACATGCCTGAGCGCATGGAAGTTACCTACAACAAGCCAAAGGTTCCTGTTGCTCCTTTGATCATTTGTCTACCTGGACCTGTTCCTTATGACTCTGACAAGGCAGTTCCATACAACTACAATGCAACAATGATAAAGGATGGACAAGAAGTTCCTTTACCAACTCTTTCATCTGTCGTGAACATCGCCGATGTAAGTCGAGTAACAAGAAGTGGACGTGTGTATACTCCACTACCTTCAAAGCAGCCTGTTGCTCCTACAACCGGACAAAATCCTGTCAATACACCAGTGGGGAATCCTGAGGAAACTCCTGTCAGTAATACAAACACTGATGTTGGCCAATCCAGTGGAACCAATGTCAATCCTGACTTTGACGAAATTTTGAAGCTTATCAAAAGAAGTGAATACAAGATTGTGGATCAGCTTATGCAGTCTCCTTCAAAAATCTCAATACTTTCATTGCTTTTAAACTCAGAAGCCCACAGGGAAGCCCTGATGAAGGTCTTAGATCAAGCTTTTGTGGATCATGATGTGACTGTTGATCATTTTGATGGGATAATAGCTAACATAACAGCTTGCAACAATTTAAGCTTCTGTGATGAAGAACTCCCCGAGGAGGGCAGAAATCACAATCTTGCTTTGCACATTTCTATGAACTGTCAGTCAGACTCTTTGTCCAATGTGTTGGTAGACACCGGATCTTCCTTGAATGTTATGCCAAAGACGACTCTTGCTCGCCTGTCTTACCAAGGAATGCCTATGAAGTTCAGTGGTGTAGTTGTCAAAGCATTTGATGGATCGCGAAAATCTGTTATCGGCGAAGTCAACCTTCCCATGACAACTGGTACACATACATTTCAAATCACCTTCCAGGTCATGGACATTCAAGCTGCTTATAGCTGTCTGTTAGGACGACCATGGATCCATGAAGCAGGGGCAGTAACTTCTACGCTCCATCAAAAGTTAAAATTTGTAACAAATGGAAAATTGGTAACGATAAGTGGAGAACAAGCCTTGATGGTGAGCCATTTGTCCAATTTCTCTTTCATTAGTGCTGATGATGTGGAAGGAACTCAGTTCCAAGGTCTCTCTTTAGAAGACGAATCTTCCAAGAAGAAAGCATCGATCTCTTCTTACAAAGAGGCAGTGAAAGTAGTGAAAGATGGAACTACCACTGGCTGGGGGCAAGTTGTGATCCCTACCAAGAATGAAACTAGAGCAGGACTCGGATGTTCACCAACATTCTCAAACTGCACCAAGAAGGATGAAACCCTTCGTCCGATCAAAGAAACATTCATTAGTGGAGGATTCCTTAACCCAATTCCTCAAGAGGTTAATGTCCTTATTGAAGAATGCATTGAAGAAGGTCTACCTGATCCTGAAGAAGAATGGAAATGTTATCTCAATGACTCGGGATACATATCTCAGGAAGAACCATATCCTCCTTCAGAGAAAACAAGTGCTAAAGAAATTCCGCCTATTCCTACAGAGGTTTGGGACACCTTGGGACAACCAAGTGGAAAATTTGATTATATGGTGAAATACACTGCACCTGAAAGTTACAAGATTGCGATTGAGGATATCCAACCAACTGGATGGGGAGATTCCTTCGAATATAATAGTCAACCAGAAGAGGCTTATCAGCCCTGTCAATTTTCTCAGCAGCCTGAAGTTACTGAAGATTTCAGCTTTAATGCATCTACCAAGGTTAACAATCCTGAAAATGGTTATTATCACATAAATGCCATTTTTGAAGATGAAGGGGAAGATGGCCCCGCAGTTGACTCGGAAAGTGTCGCTGACAATGAGTCTCTTCATCCTGAAGACTGGGAAATACATCCTGAAAATTCTGAAGATTGTGACTCGTCTTATGCTCTTCAAGAAGTGGAAGAAGACCGTTTCAACTCTACAAAGAACAAAAGTGACAAACCAGGACCTTCAAATCCTGCTCGACCTGCGGTCAATGTCAATACTGAAGATAATTCTGGGGAGAACTTTCCTGAATACATAATACACAGAGGAGTTCGTTGCTACTGGAAGGCTGTCGACGTTCCGAATGTTGTTCGCCGCTCAAAGTAATCATCTCGCTGTTATTTTGACCTCCTGCCTTGCCCAAAGCAGAGAGATGTTTTATAGGGCTTTGCTTTTAAATGTTCCGCCCAAATAACTTTGTGTATAGGGCTTTGTTTTAAAAGTTTCCCTCTTTGTCCTGCCCAAGGCAAATGAGTTTGTGTTTAGGGCTTTGTTTCAAAAATGAATCATAAATAAAGTGTCATTTTGAATTCCCTACATTATACGTTTTATTTTTGCTTTTTTCTGGAAATGGTAATCCTAAAAAACCAAAATAAAATAAAAAAAAAAAAAAACTTTTTCAAAAAACCTGCATACACTCTTGCATTCATAAATTTTCTGAAATAGATATAAATCATATGTGCAGATTTACTATTGATAAACCCATTGAATGCAATAACCCTATGCCCTCTCCCAACTTTGAGTTTCCTGTGTTCGAAGCCGAAGAAGAGGAAGAAGAGGAGATCCCGGACGAGATCTCTCGATTACTTAAGCACGAGGAAAGAGCCATTCTGCCTCACAAAGAGCCTTTAGAGAAGATCAACTTGGGTTCTGAAGAAGACAAAAAAGAAGTGACCATTGGATCGCTGCTTGATACTGATATCAAGAGTAAGTTGACAGACCTTCTCAAAGAATATGTTGACGTGTTTGCCTGGTCCTACCAAGACATGCCTGGGTTGGATACCAATATTGTTCAGCATTACTTGCCATTGAAGCCAGAATGTCCGCCAGTTAAGCAGAAATTGCGAAGGACTCACCCTGACATGGCTAACAAGATCAAAGTGGAAGTTCAAAAGCAACTCGACGCAGGTTTTCTAGTCACCTCAGAATATCCTCAATGGTTGGCCAACATAGTGCCAGTTCCGAAGAAAGATGGTAAAGTTAGAATGTGTGTTGACTACCGTGACTTGAACAAAGCCAGTCCCAAAGATGACTTTCCATTACCACATATCGACATGCTGGTTGATAACACCGCTAAGTTCAACGTCTTTTCCTTCATGGACGGGTTCTCCGGTTATAATCAGATCAAGATGGCTCCTGAAGACATGGAGAAGACATCTTTCATCACCCCATGGGGTACCTTTTGCTACAAAGTGATGCCGTTTGGATTAAAGAATACAGACGCAACTTACCAAAGAGCAATGACTACTCTCTTTCATGACATGATGCATAAAGAAATTGAAGTTTATGTGGACGACATGATAGCCAAGTCCAGCACAGAAGAAGAACATATTGAATACCTTTTGAAGTTGTTTCAACGACTAAGGAAATATCAGCTTCGCTTGAATCCTAACAAATGTACTTTTGGGGTTAGATCTGGAAAACTCTTGGGTTTCATTGTCAGCCAAAGAGGTATTGAAGTAGATCCCGACAAAGTCAGAGCTATTCAAGAGATGCCTGCACCAAAAACTGAAAAGCAAGTAAGAGGATTTCTCGGACGATTGAACTATATCTCCAGATTTATCTCTCAAATGACTGCTACTTGTGGGCCAATTTTCAAGCTTCTCCGCAAAGATCAAGGGGTTGTATGGACTGAAGATTGCCAAAAAGCGTTTGACAGTATCAAAGAGTACTTGTTAGAACCACCAATATTGATTCCTCCAGTTGAAGGAAGACCATTAATCATGTACCTTACCGTGTTGGAAGAATCCATGGGTTGTATGCTTGGACAACAAGATGAAACCGGTAAGAAGGAGCATGCCATCTATTACTTGAGTAAGAAATTCACAGATTGTGAGTCTCGTTACTCCATGCTCGAAAAAACATGTTGTGCTTTGGCCTGGGCTTCAAAACGTCTCCGCCAATACATGATCAACAATACTACTTGGTTAATCTCCAAAATGGATCCGATCAAGTATGTCTTTGAAAAGCCTGCCTTAACAGGAAGGATTGCCCGATGGCAAATGCTGTTATCTGAGTATGACATTGAGTACCGTGCTCAAAAAGCGGTCAAAGGAAGCATTCTCGCCGATCACTTGGCGCATCAACCAATTAATGAATATCAATCTCTCAAGTTTGACTTTCCTGATGAAGATGTCTTGTACTTGAAGATGAAAGATTGTGACGAACCGTTACCTGAAGAAGGTCCTGAGCCTGGATCAAGATGGGGCCTAATTTTTGATGGAGCAGTAAACGCTTTTGGCAATGGAATTGGGGCAATCATCATCACTCCCAAGGGTACTCATATCCCATTCTCCGCCAGATTGCTATTTGATTGCACCAACAACATCGCAGAATATGAAGCTTGTATCATGGGTCTCGAAGAAGCCATTGACTTAAGGATCAAGATCCTATGACATATATGGAGATTCCGCTCTCGTGATCAACCAAATCAAAGACAAGTGGGAAACTTACCACCCTGGCTTGATTCCCTACAGAGATTATGCAAGACGTCTGTTGACTTTCTTCAACAAGGTTGAATTGCATCATATACCTCGAGATCAGAATCGAATGGCAGACGCCTTGGCTACTCTATCTTCCATGTTCAAAGTCAATCACTGGAATGATGTGCCTAAAGTCAGAATCACGCGCCTTGAAAGGCCCGCCTATGTGTTTGCAACTGAAGCAGTCATCGATGATAAACCGTGGTTCCACGACATCAAACGCTTCCTTCAAACTCAAGAGTACCCGCTTGGGGCATCAAACAAAGATAAGAAAACTCTAAGGAGACTTTCTGGCAGTTTCTTCCTGAACGGAGATGTGCTATACAAAAGAAACTTCGACATGGTTTTGCTCAGATGCGTGGACAGACACGAAGCAGACATGTTAATGCATGAAGTGCATGAAGGGTCCTTTGGAACTCATTCAAATGGGCATGCAATGTCCAAAAAGATCTTAAGAGCAGGATACTATTGGTTGACAATGGAATCTGAC